>NC_050193.1:9756074-10056074 GCF_008315115.2 Sander lucioperca | reverse complement strand
AAACATCGTGGTCTTGTCGTCATGGTTACGATAATGACCACTTGGTTGAGGTTAGGGAACAATTGTGGGAAAAAATAACGTGACTGTTGGTAGGAGCACGAACAGTCTCTCCCTCTGCAGTATAAATGTGTTTGCTATTTTTATGTACATTTTCAATTTCTGCATAAAAACATCTAAGTGGAAATGCTGGAAAAAAATTATTTTACGCTTGGCTGAAAAAGTTGAAGTATTGATAAAAACAAAATGCGACAGTGCAGTGGAAACAGACTTAGCGAATTAATTAGCCTATGACATGCATGAAGCATGGGAATTATTTGTCACTCAAGCTTCTTCTCCACTGAAGGGACGAAAGACAACAGCAGATGAAAACGTGTGCAGCGATGAGGAGACTATAACCTTCCTTGAATTAATACATGAATCAAACGTAAATGCCATATTTCCATCAAGTTTTCTTCATGGTTTTTAACTATTTTAGATTTGACTGGTGCACTTTCAATTATGTCATAGTGTGAATTGTTGACCACCTGACTGAAGAATTAGCTCTATCAACTGTTTATTCAGATGAGCCTATCTCCTAATATTTGAATAACGGCGGTGGATAGAAATGCGCATCACTTTGCATTTTCTTTTGCCAATTTATCTGAATATTTGGTTGAAAATTGGCAATGCTATTTGGTGGAAACCCCACTGTCTCTATTTCCTCCTTTGCGCCTGTTTGAGCCTATTTCCTATGGCTGCTAGAAATCTACGTCAATTGAACTTAAACAAATATTGTTTCTGGGCATTTGCTGAAACAACTGATGCTCATGTTTTTATTGTTACGGCAGTGTTTCCAAGGTCAAAAATAAACTTCCTTGCTCGAATGTGTGCACAGGATTTAAATTTAAGTGCTTGAAATTAACTAAGTAAAGTACAATTTAAAGGTTGTATTTACATTTTGTGCTTCTTTCTACCTTTACTCCTCTAAGGCAAATACTGTCATTGTGCTCCTACTTTTATTTTCATGCTAAAAGTACTGTTTCTTACATTACTTTAGATTAGATTAAAACTTTGCATAGAAAACAAAGGATCATCTCATAAAATATTAAATAAATACAAAAGTAAATGATCTGAATTCTTCTTCCACCATAGTTCAGTTGTGACATTAAATAGGTGGGCCATCTTAAATCCCGCAACTATTTAATGCTTAAATGTATTCATTTAATATACGTATGTAAAAATGAACTTAATCAATGTGATGCAAGTTTTGGTAAAAATGTCTTTTATGGAAGCCTGATGACTAATTACAAATGTAGAATTATTAAATAGAATACAATATAATTTATTTAATCCTTTTAGTGGCTTTGTGCCCTGCTGCACATACATTTTATCAATATTACATTTGCAGGTCATGTAAATGAAGACAATATTCAAACATCAACAGTGACCTGGAGTTAACAACACCTGAGAAGGTAGGATTTGAAATGTATGTGTGCAGGTAAAAAGTCTATGAACACCATCATAATGAACTGATTGTGTAGAGAAATGTTTAAACGACAACGTGTGAAAGCAGCTGTCTCGACCCGGATATTCAGAACAGCTTCACTTAATCATCCAGTTATGTCGTACAGAACAGATCAGCTGTACATTATGTGTCTTAGCTTTGAGTCTTTTGAGACATACTGTACTGTACAAAGAGCAGGCCTCACTTCTGTAATCCCAGAATGTCAAAGACTGAGGCAAAGCACCAACTCTTTCATTGTGCTGTTTGCTATGCCAGCACACTCTGTTCTGTCTCAAGCAGTGTGGTGTGTTGAGCAGAGAAAGAAAGAGAGAGAGAGAGAGAGTTAGCGATTAATTAAAAATGTAGCAATTTGTCTCAGCTCCGTCGTCTGTAGCTCCCCCACTCAGGGCTCAGAGATGCTACTTCACTGGCTCTGCTGAGATTAATCTCTTTCTCTTAACTCCGCTCTTCTTCTTCTCCTTCTTCTTCTGGGTGTCCTTGTCTTCCTTATACCCCATTCTGTTCACCCCAAGATTTTGGTTCATCATTTCCCTAGGTCACGCAGTAATCATTCTCCACCACTTGACATGCATAATCCCTTTTCTCATCACCTTCCATCATCTCTCTTTTCATCCTCAAACCTGTGCTCTCAATGTGACCCCTCTCTGTCTGCAGCTCAAATTTTAAACTGTGAGAAATGTACAGACACGACGAAGTCTCCCTGAAGCCCTGTTGCTGTTATTACTAATGAAACAATGCCTGGTAATCAAGGTAACAGCCTCCAATCCATCGAGAGTGTTAAATACGTGTGGGTCTGTAGTTCACTACTACTCACACATGCCGCGCTCATGAAACATTCATGATTCAGCTTGAGTGGAACGAGCTGTGTCATAATGATTGAACAAGTCGAACTCGGCTGCTGCAAAGTATCAGCCCGCCGCACTCGACTCTGCCATTAATTCAGACAACCATTGTAAGATTGCATTACATTCCTGGGTTATTGTTACTCAGTGATTAAACAAACAGCCTCAATTGCATTTGTAAAGACGACTCCGCAGCAGAATCAAATAATACGTCCGAGGCAGGAGAAACTTTAAATGACAACAGAGAGAATTGCTTGTGCAAGACTAGATTTGCCATCCAGGAGAAATAATCAGGCGAGATTTAATCAGAAAGACAGACTTTTACTTTTACAGTACAAGGCTGCAAATCTTGTGGAGCAACTGCAGTCTTGGCGTACAAAGACTTTGCACTTTGCATTGCAGATTAGTTTTGAGCTTAGGTTGTTGATAACATCTCACTCCGAGTCTTTATCAAGGAAAAGGGATGAAGCGCACATAATAGGACAAATAAGACAAGATTGATTGTATTCATCAAAATCAGGATTAAATAGTAAAACACTTGAATTAGCCTTTATGTTACCACAGAATGAGTCCAGCATTCTGATGATCGGCTGGGGAAGCGTGGATGTGTATCCAGAGGGCTTTCAACATCTGAACACCAACCTCTGATTAGGCATCCACACTTATTCTCTTTCATCTGACCTCCATGTTTTCTGTCTCTCTCTCTCTCTCTCTCTCTCACACACACACACACACACACACACACACACACACACACACACACACACACAGGTGTAAAGAGTGACATTTTGGAGCAGCTGTTTACAACACACACTCACTCAAACCTGCACACAAATGCACAACAAATCAAGATGCAAAGCATGAGTCCTGCAGCCCACCGATGAGCAAATGAACACAGAATGAGACGTGCGTGTGATTGGACACACACATAAAACACACACTTGTGTGCACTTACCCGGCAGGCCGAGACAGAGCAGGACACTGTAGTAGATGACAGGCAGTGGTCCGAGAGGGCATCCCTGGGCAAACTCAGAGGGATGCTCCCCTGGGTTCCAGGTGCTCCCATTTGGGGGAAATACAGGGAAGATGTGGCTGTGCTCCATGGCCTCTTCCTCGTCCTCTTCCTCAGCTGAGCTCAGTGTCAAGAAGCCTGGCCACACGAGCAAACCGCCTGGTCACCGGTACGGGGGAGAGAGTGCTCTGTCCTTGAGTGCCAATCAGCATGAGTGTGTGCACGCGTGAGTTTGCGCGAGGCAGCAAGGTTGAGTGTGTGAGGGAGTATAGGGAAGGAGGGAGAAATGGAGGAGAGAATGGAGGGAGAGGGAGACAATAGACGGGGAGATGCCAGAGATGATATGTGTCAGTAGGTGACGGAGAGGAAGGAGGCAAGAGGAGCGGAGAGGTGAGAGGGAAATAAGTGGAGATGGGAGGATGTTGCCTGAGTGTGTGAGCAAGGGGGAATGAGAGCGAGTCGAGAGCGCAGCAGGAGGAGGAGGAGGGAAGAGGAGGAGGAGGAGAGAGGGAGGGGAAGAAGGAAGGTGGGAGGAAGGTAGATGGAGAGCAAGGGCACGCAAGAGAGCAAAAAGTAAGGGAGAGAGACGGAGGGCGGGAGGCTGAGGGATGCTCAGAGAGAGAAAGAGGGGTTCCTGTTTGTGGGCACAAAGACACAAACACAATAAAATTGATGAGGATGTGACAGATGAGAAAAGATGAATGGAGGGTTAAGTCGACTGTGGAAAGAGTGTGTTTGCCCTTGTCATACTGCAATGTGTCTCTTTATTTCACATCTCTTCAGCAGATATTCAGTAACATGACGGTTGCTACTGACCATTTATCCACAAATGAGCGCACAAGCAAAATCCAAAGCTGTACTCACAATCCTATTTGCATATCATAAACGTTACATACAGTATAAATACATGTGATTTAGACGTGTGTGTGAGTGTGTGTGTGTGTGTGTGTGTGTGTGTGTGTGTGTGTGTGTGTTGAGGGGGGATGGACAGCTCAATCTAATTTGCCATGCAGTGTGAACTGTCTGAATCTCCAGCTAAAATGTGCTAATGAGCAGAAGGCTGACACTGAGAAACACAAGTATTCCTTAAAAAACACGTATCTCGTTTATCAGTGCTGCAACTGACAGTTATTTTCACAATAGACCTTAGATGTTTTCTGTTCTACAAAAAATGTATTTCTGATTCTATGAATGCACAGAAATTTGCATAACTGCAAGTCTATACAAGTCTAATTATATTAACTTTTTTCCAATATATGTTTATTCTCCAAACATTTTCAGCTACAGTGCATTGCTTTCACCCTAATGAAAGCAATGTAGCTGAAACAGTTTGGGGAATACACAATGCAGGAGAGGAGTTGTGGGACCAGTTTATTCATTTGCTCTTGATAGTCTACTCTACAGAATAATAGAATGAAAAACAAAATATGAGTCCAAAGATAAGTTGCTTGTTTAGTCTGTCCATAAAACAGTATTCGACTTCTATTTATACAATATGCTACATTACATTTTGTAGGTACTTGTACTCTACTTGAGTATTTCCATTTTATGCTACTTTATAGAAGAATCTGGTGACTGATTCTGGTGATCCGGTGACAGGCTCAGGTTTTTTTGTTGGAGCAGCTGATAGCAGCACAGAAAAGACACCCAGTCCTCCAAAACTGGATTACATTTTGTTACAATGTTTTGTAGATTTTAATCTTTATTTTAATGGATTTTCATGACTACTGTATATTTCCAACATGTAACAGGTTCTACAGAATCTCCTGGACAGATTGAAAATCAGTAATTTATAAAATGAAGAGTTGATATTTAATCATTGTTTTTTATTAGTCTGCATAATGGGTACTTTTACTTTTAATACGTTAATTAATTTTGCTGGTAATACTTTTATCATTAATTGAATAAAGGACTTTAACTTGTAATGGAGTATTTTTACTATTTTGTATTTCTATTTTTTAACAAGTAAAAGATCTGAATGCTTCATTCACCACGATACTCCTAACCTTAAAGGCATTTTTCTCAGCTCTCACATTTCTCCCTTAAAACTAATTTATGTATCCCTTTGCCTTCATTTTTTAGTACAAGGAAATACTGGGAAATCATATATCATATCATATTGTTCACGAAAACTTGTGTTCTTTACTATGAAGTCAAAATTGTGAATGCATAACAGTCATTATACTTACTACCAATGATTTGCAGACTCCTCTGGGCTTTTAGGAAATGCTATATGTGCAGAAAGTAGAGCAGCTTTGGCATGAGTACGGTGAAACATCATGTCCATTTAGAGAGCTGTCAGCTGTGTTTCTGCCCTCCCTGTGCCTCATCAGCACAATCAAGGCCTACGCCACCTCTCCACAGGTCTGAGAAAACACAACCACGCTCTGCTGTCTGAGTGAGATACAGTATATCATTTAAAAGGTAGCTGTGAAAAGGACCCAAGGGCACACAAGATTAAAAAGTTTTACACTAAGAAAGAAAGAAGAAAGAGGTTTCTGTGGAAGAAAACTCATGAGTAACAAAGCAGGGGATCACAAAAGATGATCAGGACCATCTTAAAACATGCTTGGAGCTTCTATTATGGCATCTTGAGCCCTCCATCTGTTGACAGATGGAGGGCACCGTATGAAAGGAATAATTAATACAGAAACAGTCCAATACTGGCTGACCTGTTTCTGCTGAATGCCTCTTGAATCAGATGCAGTAAACAAAGGAAAGTGTGAAGGAGTGAGAGGTGAGAAGAGTGTAAAGGAACAATCACATGCTCTTAATTATTTTCTCCTACATGTGAACAAATGAGCTGCGGGGGACGCAGGGAAGGGAGCGCCGCGATTAAGTGTTAAATAAAATATGGCCAGCTGACGTGAATTGATCACAGAGAAATGTGGGACAGGGAAAGGTGATTCTTCAAGAGAAGCATAGCTGTGAAAGACCCCCACAGGGGTAGTGCCTGCCTGCTCTCCAGTACTTAATACAACATCATCATTGGTCCTTGTCACACAAACTCGATTACACGCAATCTTCGACGAAATTAGGCGTGATTGTGTTATGTGTTGTAGTTTGCTGTTGAATTCAATACAGGACAGAAGATACTGTACATGTGTGAGGGTGTTTTTGATGTGAAACTATAATGTGGTGATGCGCTGTTAACTAAACCAGGGCTGCAGGTGATGGTTGTTATGTATTGTTGGTTATGAAGTGTATTCTTACCTCCACCTAACCTCGTTACTTCCTGCAGTAATGTGTAAGATGTAGCAAAGGTCTGTGCAGGTCATTAGTGTGTCTGTGTATGAGCGACTGTGTGTGTGTGTGTGTGTGTGTGTGTGTGTGTGTGTGTGTGTGTGTGTGCGTGGTATCAACCTATTACATCATCATTACACACATTGTCTGGGGACTTCACACTGTCCATGCACTGTCACATCCTCCGAACTGAACAATCACATGAAGACACTAATGTGCAAAACCAAACTTTTTTGTATGTTGACATTTATGGTTTGTTACTGAGCAGAACAAAGCTGATCTATAAAGCTTTAAAACTGTAGTGGCTTTTAACCATGCTAGTGACTTTGTGAGACTGCACATGGTAACATTCTGATGTTTAGCAGGTATTTTGTTTATTATTTTAGTTAGACATTTTATTCCCTGAATCTGAGAAAATGGGGGAGACGATGATGTGACGTCAATCCTGAAAGAGTCTACCTCTAGTCTTTGTCAGGCTGTGCTTTGAGCTAAATGCTTACTTCAGCATGCTATTGATGACGAGGCTAACATGCTGATGTTGAGTAGGCATCATCTTTACAAGGTACATCTGATGTCATTACTTTGGGTATTTGGTCCTACGTTTGACCTGATGGTGGCGCTAGATGAAAAGTCATGGGATCACCAAAGTCATTACAATTCATCCTGTGGGCACCATAAATGTCTTATATTGTCAAAATATCATCCATCCAATAGTTGTTGAGATATTTCACTCTGGACCAGTTGTAGACTGACGGGCATCCACCCTTGAGCCCTGCTGCAAAAATCTGACAAATTAAAGAAAGAAGTGATGAAAAGCAGAGGAGGTAATAAGATGCAGGAAAATAATCGAGATTCCAACATGCAGGGAGTCCCGGGGATTTCATCTCCAGCCTGTTATATCCATCAGAAAGTTGTCAAGTAGCAGGTGACATTAATTATAGATGCCTTCTGTGATGGCTGTTTGTTTAGTGTGCCTTTAAGATTGCACCTTGGATTTGTAGAGGAATGGATCAGCGAGGTCACACGTGAGCGCTGTGCCGCTCTTTCTTTTCGGCTCCCCTCCAATTTAGAGCCGGCACTCAAAGAATAATGAGGACTGGGAAGAGTGAGAGAGAGAGAGAGAGAGAGAGAGAGAGAGAGAGAGAGAGAGAGAGAGAGAGAGAGAGAGAGAGAGAGAGAGATAGGGAGGGAGAGAAAGAGAGAGAGAGAAAGAAAGAAAGAAAGAGAGAGAGAGAGAGAGAGAGAGAGAGAGAGAGAGAGAGGGAGAGAGAGAGAGAGAGGAATACAAGAGGGCGTTGTTGAATAAAACAACTGAAAGAAAGAGATGGATGATTGCGGGAGATATGCAGAACTATGCACTCCAGTGCATGCAAACTCAGTGATGCTCTCACAGTCAACATATTGTTGCACATGATGTAACACATGCATGTACTCAACAACAACTTTGAATTTCTTTGGATTTTACCTTAGACCACAGTCACAAGGGAAATTACGACAATCTTAATCATTTACACATTCAGCTGCAGCTCTGCATGTTGGGGCAGGCTCTCCATCTGCTCTCCCCACCCCTGGGTGAGTCTCCCTAGACTGGGCAGTCCAGCTCTTGCCCCTGTCCAGCACCAGGGACCAGCTGGTCCAAGCAGGCTCTGATAATACCTCAGTTATTAGGCTTGGGAAATGGAGACATTTAACATGGCTGCAGCTGAGACTAAAGCCCCACGGCCCTGTCTGCAAATTACATTGCTCTCACAAACAATCCCATTGAAATAAGGCCACAGAGGAGGGACTTTGGGTTTGGAAAGCGTAGCCTTGATGGCCTAGTTTCAGCAGCTCTTATCATTTGCCTGTTTTATCATTGACAGGCTTCTAGCTTTTATTTTTTGTATAGATATGAGATATGTCCTTCATTGTGCCAAAAACTTCACGGCCTCTCTGCACTCAGTCTCTCAACAGTTTCCATCTAATCCTCATGTCCACTTTGATTTTCACTCTTCTGCTTTAGCTAATTTGTGCAGAGCCCCAATCAGGTTGTCGGCTGTTTGCTGTTGTCTAGACTCGTTTGTGTTTGCTTGCAGTTAAGCTTCTCCTATTGATCACAGCAGATAGCATCCTATTTTGTTTGATCAAATGTGCACATCAGAAGAGTTCCTGATCCTGATCACACTGCTGAGGAAAACAGCAGCGGTGGTCCTAAATCTTTTTTATTCATTTAGCACTGGTTTTCCAGCCAAAGTTTATTTCTGCACAAACATGCACAAATTCATGCAAAAATCAGGCCACGTATTAAAAAGCAGGATCCAAACTAATACTGCATGTTTTACCTTGTGTCTCCTCATCACAGTGTGTGGCCTCTATGTGGGGCAGTTTGACCAAAGAAGGATTTTTCTTTCTCAGATTTTTTTTTATTAGAAGGGTTTTTAGATGCCGGAAGAGGTGAAAATATCCATATTTCACCTCCCAAAAAAGCAAAAACTTTTTAAAATTCTTTTTATCGCCTGACGACCTCCTCAGATTTATCGTTGGACCCCTTCGGCAGTCCTGATCCCCAGGTTAGGAACAATAATGTGCTGTTGCTGGTGGCACAATGAGACTTGAAATAAGCACTACAAATGTATGAAAATGCAACCAATGTTTGAGTTGCAAAAACGTTTCATCTCACATTTCACCTTCATTTGTACTGTGGACAGTGGTGGAAGAAGAACTCAGATCCTTTACTTAAGTAAACAATACCACAATGTAAAAATACTCCATTACTGCATAAGTAACAGTCATACATTTAAAGTCTTAAGCAAAAGTACAGAAGTATCATCAGCAACATGTACGGCTATATCGGTTTAAATTACATTATAAAAACTGATGCATCAATGTGTAAGCAGTATTTTGCTGTTGTAGCTGGTTGAGGTGGAGCTAGTTTTACTACTTTATATATATACTGTAAGGTAGTTTAGTCCTGTGGTTCTCAGCCTGGGGGCCGGGACACTCGAAAGGGTCATAAGACAAATCTGAGTAGTCATGAGATGACTAACGAGAGAGAAAATAAATTTCTGATACACAAATGTGGATTCATTTTTCAGACTTTTCTCTATTTGTTTGTGAAATATTGGATAATCTTACATATTTGGGCCTCAACAGTTATCTAAAGGAAACCATCTGAGAAATTTGGAAAATTTTTGATTTGAACTGCTAACAACTCATAGACATCCGGAAACTGAAATGGAGCCCCTACTAAACACTGCTTTCTTGTAAGGGGTCACAGGCAAAAAAGTTTGGAAACCACTGGTTTAATATTTAACAATTAGCGACTAGAAACTAGTTACTAAAGCTGTCAAATAAATGTAGTGGAGTAAAAAAGTAAAATGTTGCCCTATTTGTCGAAGTTTAAAGTAGCATAAAATGGAAATACTCAAGTAAAGTACCTCACAATTGTACTTAGTACAGTGCAAGAGTTGTCTTGTCTAATCTGTTCCTTGTAAGTTTTTTTTGCTCTCTATGAGCTTGAGGTTTTTACCTATTATCTTTACTGTAATGCTCTTTAAACTCATCTTTATCCGTCCTGCAGGCTCTTAGTAAAAAAAAACGTTAAGGAGTCACCCACAGTGTGGGTCTAATCCTGCAGGGCAACGTACTGTACCGCACTGTGACAGTCTTACAGCACCCTCTGGTGGCCACTCTTTGTCATTACACTCACCACAAGCAGTAAGCAGCAGTGAGCAGCCTCGGATGTTGTCATCATCTGTTATTTTAGATCAATAGGCTCGATCCGTGCAGCAGGCTGTGGATTGTTTCAGGACCAGCGGGCCAGTACCTTGATTCAGTCCGGAGCGGTAGGTACCGAGCTTCACTGTTGTTGTCGTTGTTGTTGTTGATTCGTACCGTTACTCTCAGAAACATGTTGGACCCGCCCTGAAAACAGAGACGGATTTGTAAATATTTAAATGTTTGTGTACGTGAAACATTCTAGCAGCTTGTAGGATCATTACTGCAGCACAGAAGATGCGTTACAATTGTTCTGGCTCCTCTTTGTTCGGTAACACCACATGAGCTAAATGCAGACTGACTGGTGGATAAAACGCTACGCAGACAGAAAACGTAAGCTCTCTAACGTAAAAAATAAACACATTGTCCTCTGCAGATCTGACTCTCAGTACTGAAAACGTAAATTATATTTGTTAAGAGGCCTTCAGTGTTTGTTTACAAGGTGTAAACAGATAGTCTATAAGGCCCATTTATATGACAGCAGTGCAGCGAAGACATGCAGGAAAACTGCACAATCACTGAAAACAGTATGAGGTCATGTACTCATACATTATTAAACAAATAAAACACAATAACAATACATTCACAACATGGTATTACATTTCCTTGTGACTGGGAGGTTTGAATTGACTTTGAATTATTATTTTTCTATTTCACTGTGTTTTAATCCTCCTGTATCTGTATTTATGTCTTTTTTATGTTAGTTGACTTTTTTCTTTCTAAATTCTACTCGTAAAAGGTGCTATATAAATACATTATTTACTTAACAAAAATAAGGCAAATTTGTTTTATTTATAGATTATCATATTATCTTCTATGATATAAATTCTATTTCTTATTGAATTGCATTTTCATTACTTTGTTACTTTAACTCAATCATGAAACACAATACAGGCAAAAGCAATGTTAAGAAAACAAACACATTTGTAAGACACTATGAGACAAAGCTCATAATTTTAAGGTGAGTGTCAATCATGTCTGTAATCTGCTCGTCTTGTTTGTAGGAGAACACATTGATCCCTGCTGTACCGACAACTTGACTCAGATCACACTTCAGTGTCACTATGCGCTCCTCCATCACATCTGCCGCTCTGCTGTGTCTGCTGGCGGGGGCTGTGGCAGCCGTTCAGACACCCCACACAGGTGAGTGGGCCAACGTGGAGCCAGAAGGGTCTGCAGCGCTCGACCATGGTGTAGTCTGAGCTCTAGAGAGAGGAAAGAGAAGTGAGGAATTAAAAGGTGGTCAAGATGGCAGCAGGCTGAGTATATGACATGTCAGACTCTCTCTGCTGTGTTTTTAAGAGATTCGGGGTGGGGGCTTTATCAAATAGCAGCTTTAGCCTCTATTTAGCAGATTTGGGTTAGTTTACTTCTATGTTATCAGATAAAAAAGTTCATGTTTTTTTAAATGTTCTTGATATTTTCATGATGATTACCGTCTTGACAGTTTAATCGATTTATTGTTAGGTTTATAACATGTCACAACAGTCCAAAAAATAGTTAGTGATTATTTTTCTGTCAGCTGCAAACCAAAGAGAAAACAATCTGAGTCTCTGGGGGGAGAAGAACCATGACAAAGAGTTCATTTTCTAATGCTATAAAATAGAAATCTTAGTATTATTCAATTGGCAAAATAGTAGGTCTAATCAATCAACGGAAACATTTCAATCTCTCAAAAACTAGTTGCTAATCACACAAAATCTGTGCAGCTTCAAGCCTCTTTATGGGTAAACAGCTTCAAACTGTAGGTCAGTCTGTTGTGGATGAACCAGCTGAGACATTACATGTTCCTCCAGTGTTCTTGGACAAGCAGCAGGCGAGCTCTGTGATCTCTCGCCAGAAGAGGAACGTGGACGGCAGTAACCCGGCTCCGTCTTCCAGCTTGGAGCAGGTTTGCATGGAGAAGGTGTGCTCGTACGAGGAGGCCAGAAAGATCTTCCAGGACTCGTACCGCACGGTGAGCTCTAGGACTTCACTGTTAACTCCCTCCTCATTTCCTTCTCTCTTCAAACCTCCTCAGTGCCTCCTCTTTTCTTTGCCTATATTCCAGTGTGCACCTATTTCATGAATGCACTGTGTAAATGCGATTGTGCAGCTTCAACTGTGCACTTATGCATATTTTCTCCTGCAGGATATCTTCTGGTCTGTCTACATTGGTAAGTGCTACGTTGATTGATTTCCCATCACCGCACAGTCATTAGCAGTACATTGCATCTTCTCATAGACTTGCTGTCTGTGTTTAGACGGAGACCAGTGTGCAGAGAAGCCCTGCAAGAATGGAGCCATGTGTTCGGACAGCGTGGGAGGCTACGACTGCGTCTGCAAGTCGGGATTCTCAGGGGTCCACTGTGAACAAGGTGAGGAGGAGGTGTTGGCAAGTTGTTTGTGAACGTCACTGTTAATTCACTTCTCATTTGGTGTGTGTGTGTGTGTGTGTGTGTGTGTGTGTGTGTGTGTGTGTGTGTGTGTGTGTGTGCGCGCGCGCGTGCGTGTGTGCTGCAACCTTTTCCTTCTGTTACCACGATGCAGACCAGACTCTGTGCATCCTGGAAAAGAACAAAGGCTGCTCCCAGTTCTGTAAACCAGGCTACACGTCCTACGAGTGCTCCTGTGCCCGCGGATGGAAGCTCAGCAACACGGACAGAAATAAGTGTGAGCCTGCAGGTACGTCTGTTTACAGTGTTTATGTCCAACTGAAATTCATAATGCATTTTTATGCTACAGCATACTTATATGCTATACATAGACAGAGAGCTTTTTGCCATACAGCCAATCACATCTTTTTATAAAGCGGTAACATTAGCGTTCCATCATAGGCAGAGCAGACGGTCACACTAACTAACAGCCAGACAACAGCCTGCTACACAACACGAGAGCCACAGACTTTGGACACCAACCCACATTAGCTTTCCTGCGAAAGTCTCCTTCTTATCTGACTTACAAACATGAAAGTCTTGTCCTGCACCATTGCTTGTTGAACGAGCCTAGACCCAGTTTGTGCTATCCAGGTAGCCAGCGGGCTGACATCTTTGTTTTGATTGGTAAACAGAGGCACAACTTGGGAAACGGGTTAAAAATCTAAATTATCATGCAGTGGACAGGATATTTTTTCATCCAGATGGTTAGAAGAGTCTTTGAATACTCTGACAATACCATCAGAACAGCAGTAAGTGTTTTTAAACAACTTTTGTGACCTAGATGTATGCTGATACATGAGAGGCACAAACTGGGGCTAGAAAAAAACCTCCAAACTAACATTCACTGGGAAAAAAGTGCTCTGCTAACATCAGTTTTCAGGCAATTTAGCTAATTAGCTGGTCAACGCAGCACATTAAACAACATGTAAACTTTGCTGCAAATGTTACTTGCCTATGACTTGTAAGATATAGTATAAGTTGGTTTACGTTTTCTATTTTGTCAAAATCTGTTCCTCTCGCCGTGGTTGGGGTTTGGGCTTAGGTTGGATTGTGGTTAGGCGTAACAGAGACAGCTGGTTAGGGTTAGGGATTAGTTCAGATTTAAGGGGAAACACATATCGACAGGGAAACTGTCTCTGACAACACTGGAGCTCAGCCTGCCCGCTGCTGTCAATCAAACATAGACACGCCCTCTAGCCAGCTGAAACGAAAAGGATCATTTGTGATATTTCCTCTGAGATCACTATTAACAATAGATTTAGAAAAAAAATTTACATTATTTTCAACTGCAAAAAGGGATGACTAAATGTGATTTCAGTCGGAGAAATAATGCAATAAAATAAAGTAATTATATCATCTCACATTCTTCTCTCAGTCCAATTCCCCTGTGGTAAGGTGAACAGTCTGAGTCGGTGGGATGCCAGACTGGCCAGCAATGTTCGCAGCAACTTTGAAGGACTTAGCTGTAGTTCTACAGAGTGTCCCTGGCAGGTAGGAGCCCCCACACTCACACTGTGACACATTACAGGTCTCAACAAACCAGGGTCTTATTGCTGCATGTCATTGTGTTTTTTTCAGGCTCTTCTGAAAAGTTCAGAGTCTGCAGGTTTCTGTAGCGGCGTCATTCTGAAGGAGAACCTGGTCTTGACTTCAGCTCAGTGTGCCAACAAATACAGCTCCTTCCAGGTGGCTGTCGGTGAGTAGACAAAACACATATTCATTACTTTACCACTGTAACTGCTACTACTAATGAAAAAGACAAAACAAATAACAACAAAAGCTACAATAATGACATCCCCTGATACAAAATAACACCCATTACCCCCGAAAAATTTTCACATAAGCTTAATGTCTTAAGGACATAATGCAATACCCATTTTTTTAAACTAAGAAGAACTGTGTACAATGTTGAGCTTTTACTTGATACAGAGTCTGCCTCCTCTACTGAGCTGCACGCAAATCCAATTATAGTAGACATTTGTATTATTATTAATTGGCTTATTTATAAATTATAATAAAAAAACTATACCACTTTTAAGCACAAATACATAATACAGATAAAGAGAAAGACTACACAATTTTTAAGTGTAAAATGCCATGAAAGTCTAAGATATATCAGTGACAAATGACCACATGTCAGTAGGGCTGCATTTAACAACTATTTCCATTAACAATTAAAGGGCTGATTATTTTCTCAATTAATTGATTAATTGACAAAATGTCAGAAAATAGTGACAAATACCTGTTATAATTTGTTAGAGCCCAGTGTGACCTCTTTAAATGTCTTTTGTCCAATCATCAGTTCAAAATCCATACGTATTCAATTTCCTAGCACATAGTCAGAGCTTTAAATCTTCACATTTGAGAAGCTGCAACCAGAAAATATTTGGCATTTTTGTCTAAAACAAAATCGAAATAGTTGCTGACGATCAACTAACATGATTGATGGACTAATCTTTGCAGCTCTACATGTCAGTATGTGTGCATGAGCTTGAGAAACACCATCATCCTGAATGTCTTGTCTTACCTGCATGTCCTCAGGCAAGCGCACCGCCAACTACGATGATAAAGAACAGACGCTGTATGTAAAAATAGTTCACGTCCACCCGCGCTATGTGGAAGGTCGACCGGAAAATGACCTGGCTGTGATTGAGCTCCGCGACCGCATCATCTTTAAAAAGGAAGTGACTGCTGCCTGTGTGCCAGAAAAAGACTTTGCCGAAAGCGTCCTGATGATGGGAGAATTCCCGGTCATAGTCACCGGCTGGAAAGAACCCAATCAGGTATCTGCTTTCCAGGGCCCGCTCACCCTTAACCAACTGGCGTACAACCGCCTGTCTCAGTGTCTGGAGACTCACCCCAACCTGATGACCAATAAAATGGGCTGCACCACTCCCCGGACCAATGCTGACTGCACCATGAGCTCTGGCAGCCCCCTGCTCACCCTGTACAAGGAGGTGTTCTTCCTCACTGGGGTGGTCAGCCAGCCGCCAGGGGCCGACTGCACCAAAGGCTACATCTTCCAGAAAGTGTCGCGCCACCTCGGCTGGCTGCGGCCTCTCATGGGTTCCCGTTAGGTGGGGTAGTCAGGGAAAACATGGAGGTTATGGAACATATATTATAATGCAGGTGAATAAATACTAAAACAGGGAATAAGATAATTTCATTTCATTGAGCCCTTCTAGCTAAACCTTCGTTTTGTCTTTCAGTCTTAATACCCATTTCCTAATGGAAAAAACTATGACAACCATATAGTCTCAATATAGGTTATTGCTTCCCATCTATCTCTGTGGACTTCCTAATTTATCCACAAAGTGGCGCTCTGTTAACATAAACAGAGAAGCACTTTCTGTATGCATCTGCCAACCAGAGGCTCAGAAGCAGCAAGAAATGCAATGAATTATTCAGCATGTGTTTTGTGACGTGGACGTACCTGTTAATAACCTTTATGTGATGTTATTTTTAGCGACTACTGTACTGGTTGACCAGATAATCACTGTTCTATGAATGTAATAAACCCTAACAATACACCTGATGTCAGTTCTGTCATTGTTTCAGGATGAAGTATACAGTAGTATTTTGGAATGATGTTGAGGAATTTTTTCAAGTAGATGTGACATTTTAAAGTTGCGGGTTAGCCCCATGAGATGCACCATTGTCTTTTTGAGGTGGATTATGGTAAAAAGAAACATGAATATTAGCAGACAACAAGAATAATATAATATATGGTAAATAAACAACAACAGAACAATCTAAATAAATCAACCAAAACAACACGCACTACATCCCTATCCCTTCCTCTGCATGAAACTAAGATATACAATGAGTGAACAACTGTCACTAGTGGCGCTAGTGATGTGCAATGAAACCTATAAGCTTCACAAGGTAGAACAAGCACATTTGAAACAAGCCATAAAGTCTTGAAGTCATGAAAAGATAGAGTAAGTTATTTAATTCTGAAGGTGATTTAAATGTAAAGGCTCTTCTAAATTATTTCTGTTACCTGCCATGTTAAAACATGCAATTTTTCAAGCATGAGCAAAGCATCAAATCTGCAGTTCTCATAGTTTCAAATGTAGATCTGACAATCTATCTCATCTAGCCTTATTTCACATTTTTGTCCCTTTATTTGCTTGCACTCACTGTCACATACCCCCGTGTTGTCTGGCAACATTTTCCCACAGACAGTTCCCTCTGCAGTCTTCTCACAGCCTTCCTGTATAAGAACAAGGCCAGGACCGTGTCATGCAGGAAGAGAAAAGGAGACACAGAAGAATGGGCAAGAGAGAGAGCGAGAGAGTAAGAGACGCCACATAACAAAAAACCTGGCCTGCCACTTCTGATCGGAAGCTTGAAAAGGACAGCTCTGAGAGCTGGGGCCCACGTTGGCTGTTGCCATGGTACTCACCTAGGAGATGGCTCCTTGCTCCCAAAAATGGCTCTGCTCCTTTACAGGGCTGTCCAGTGGAGATTAATTTGAGTGGAGCTCCTTCCTTTCTGAGTCTGGTCCTGCTCTGTGGTCCTGCCAGCTCCATTTATATGCTCAATCTTACATATACACAGAGATGCACAGGAAACACACTGAGCAAGGTAGCAGCTCAACTTCATGTGCTCTGAGCTGCTGATTCAGAATATCACTTAAATATCAAAGAGCAACTGCATCAGTTTGATTCTGTTCCCTTAATCAAACCTAAAATCTGACCAAATGGAGAGACAAGGATGTGATGTGAATGCTAAACGGGGAAAGAAAATAGCAGGAGAGGGGAAAAAGGGGCAGAGTGAGAGGTGTTTGACAGGCTGAGAAAGCAACGAGATGAAGAGATGGAAAATGGCTTGTAGATGAAGAGCAGGGACAGAGCAAGAGACCTGGGATTTTTTATGTGACACAGAAAAGAAGTCAGTCATTGTGTGGACAGATTGATGGACTTACAATATATTAGACATGAATGAAAAGGCCCTGGAGAGAAACATTAGCAAGGCCATTACTGATAGTGGAAAGTGAAAGCACTCATTGTAAAACCTTTCAGTCTACACAAATCAAATGATGCCACTGCGGGACAAGATTGCTGCAAATAGTTGAATTTTACTGCACTGTGTCAGGCATGTGGACACATCTGGCCAGTGTCCTAAATCAATAATCCTTTACTCTCCCCAAACCCAAAAAAGTAGTTGCATGCTGTGATCGTAAATCCTCCCCACCCTTTTGTGTGAGTGTGCGTCAATGCTTGTATGTATGCATAACACATACATGCTAATGTGTCTTGTGCATCTGGGGGAGCAACATCAAATTGCAGACTTTAGGAGGGATTATCTGTCTGTGTGGTGTCTGAATCCACGCAGGGGGTTAGCAATAGGCCTATGTCTGACCGTGGAAGGCAGATTGAAGGAGTCTCGTGCTATGCGTATAATGAGCGCTCTGCTATCAGTGGAGGCACGCCTATGATCCTGTGCCCCCCCCCCCCATAAAAATCCATGTCCCCAATCTTTTCTCTCTTCAGGAATTCACGGACACAGGGCTCTGCAGTCACCCCACCCGTCTCAAACTCTGCCCCACCCCAGAAAGCAGCTTCCACTTGGTTGGGTGATTGTGCATGAGGGTGGAGGTAACACAAGACCTCGAGAGGTTAGGGCCTGGAATGGGATGAAGTGGCTGCAGGAGAAAGAGAGAGACAGGCTGTGGACTTTTATATAACTCAGCTGTAGTAAAATTATCCCCTCTTATTAGTTGTTTAACAAGACTAGTCTACAGCCATGCTAGCTCCTCTGTGAGACATTGCTTAGCTTAGGCTAAATGTTAACATCAGCATGCTAATATTCTCACAATGACAATGCTAACATGCTGATGTTTAGCAGGTATAATGTTCACCACATGGATGTATCATAGTTTAGTGTGTTAGCAGGCTAACATTTGCTAATTAGCACTAATGCCTTGTTCTTGCTTACCATAAAATGACTTGTAATTGTAACAATATCTCCTACTTTGTGGTAAAAACTGCAGATGTGTCAATAAACAAACAAGCAGTAACATTGCTGCAAAGCAATTGGCAATTATATTGAAATAAAATCCAAACTGACACTAATTGAATACATGCAGCTAGTTTAAAAGGAGATGTGTGTTCGTATCTGGTTTCACCTAAATTAATCGTACAAATCAGGTATCTGGTTTGACTGCAAGGCAGCGGGGGTAACCATATTGGAATGAATGCCGCCACGTTGGAAGATTTACCCGTTCTTTCCAATCTGACAGCAGAGGCTGATGGGAATGTTATTAGTTTTGCTGGTGTTTGGTCATAAACCAAAGTATTGGACAAATTACATTTTCACCAAAGTGATCACAATTTATCCTGAGAGGGACATGGATGTCTGTACCAAATGTCATGGCAATCCATCTCAATAGCTGTTGAGATATTTCACTCAAAACCACAAATTTTAACCTCATGGTGGCACTAAAAGGAAAGTCAGAGGATCACCAAAGTCAGTTGGATTCATCCTCTGGGGACCATGAATGTCCGCTAATGGTAATCCATCTAGTTGTTAATGTAAGATAAACTTAGCACAAAAAGTAAGGAAATTTGTGCTCGGTAGATTATTTGTGGTAACAATGCTTATCCCTTTCAAATGGTGCCCCATTTGTAAGGAACATGCATTTGTGGGATGAGCAGCAGCACTGAGTATGTGGGTTGCGCCCATGAAAAAATTGCCAAATCTGCTCTGCCAATGCCAAACAGCTTATTCTGCCATTGACTCGTTTGGTGTTTGGTGGATTGGATGATTGAAGTTTGAAGAAACAAGACATATTGGCAATTTAACAATTTATTTATTTCACAAACAGGAGCCTCAGTAGCGTGTGGAAGAACCATACACAGCCACAACAGCCTGGCACCTCCTCCTCATGCTGGTCACCAGCCTGGTCACACACTGCTGTGGGATGGCATCCCATTGTTCAACAGCATTTGTCGCAAGTCAGCCAACGTGGTTGTGTTGGTCACTCTGGCACGAACAGCATGCCCAAGCTGATCCCACAAGTGTTCAATGGGGTTGAGGTCAGGACTGCTGGCAGGCCATTCCATCCTCTCCACTCCCACATTCTGGAGGTAGTCTCTGATAAACCCCGCCCTGTGGAGGCGAGCGTTGTCATCTTGGAGGATAGAGTTCGGTCCCAGACTGTGGAGATATGGGATTGCCACTGGTTGCAGAATCTCATCTAATTGGCAGCACCTCGGGGTACCAAAAGCTCAAAACAAGTGTCAATAGCAACAGCAAAATAACCTGTTTGGCAATGGCAGAGAAGATTTGGCAAATTTTTCATGGGCGCAACCCACATACTCAGCGCTGCTGCTCATCCCACAAATGCATGTTCCTTACAAATGGGACACCATTTGAAAGGGAACTAAACAGGCTTTCCAACGCTATAAGATTTATTGCCAAAAAGCATTGTTACCACAGAGAAATAATCTACCAAACACAAATTTCCTTACTTTTTGTGCTAAGTTTATTTCACATTAGACTAAAGTGGTGAACCAACCGGTGGACCGCTTATCTTGCTTGACAGCTGGATTCTTGCGATATCACAAGATGAGGGAGAATCGCAGGATCACATATCACACAAAAATCCATCTTGTCAGGCTTCAGGAATGCGTTTGTGTCTGAACTATCAGCTTACTGAACCAATGGCAGCTAAGTGGTTTAGGTGTGTGTGTGTGTGTGTGTGTGTGTGTGTGTGTGTGTGTTCTTGTTTCTATATTTGTGGGGTCCACAAACTGGGAATACAGTATACTTGTGGGGTCCGGACAGCTTTGTGGTGCCAAAATGCTGGACCCTACAACTTTAAAGGGCTGTTTGAGGGTTAAGACTTGGTTTTAGGATTAGGGTTAGAATTAGGTTATGGTTAGGGTGAGGGTAAGGGTTAAGGTTAGGCATTTAGTTGTGATGGTTAAGGTTAGGGTAAGGGGCTAGGGAATGCATTATGTCAATGACGGGTCCCCACAAAGATAGTGCCACGCACTGTGTGTGTGTGTGTGTGTGTGTGTGTGTGTGTGTGAGAGAGACGGCTATGACTGTTCGTTCAAAACAATGGAAGTGATAGATATATGGTCACCTGCCAGGTATTTTTTTAAAGTGCTTGCCCTTTTCCAAACGTTTGCCCGTTTCCAATGACGGCTTCTCAGATGGTTCTGTGTTAACAAACCATCTGGCTTATGACGCACTTCAGGTTACTGCACTGCTGCCATAGCTAAAAATCACCCAACCTCATGTTATATATAGTCTTATGATCACTAAGATGTGCTCTCTCTCCTCTATATATATATATATATATATATATATACTATAAAAGTATCATCATCATCTGATCTTCAATGACTTTCCTGTACTCCACGTATATATTTTCTGTAAAAGGTGACTTCTCTGACTGCTGATTAAAAAGAAGAAGATCCTCTATCCACCTCGGTCCACAGGCTTTAAAAACAATATGTCACTTTCAGCATGCGGACATGGTGACTAGATGATAGAGGAGGAAGGTAAATCCTGGAGCTGCCTTTATTCCACTGACCTCACCCTGACCTTCCAAGGGTTAAATCCTGATTGGAGCCATTGAGAAACCTGAGGAGCTGACAGAAAGCTCTCTAAGGCTCACTGAATGAAAACAATTGCACTACGGTCCATGTGGCGGTCTTTGAAGTGGTCACATGTGTATGTGTGAGTGTTTCTGTCCTGTCCTCCGGATACAGAACATGCAAATCTTTATATAGGTTGTTTTAAATTGACCCGACAAGGTCACATTCAGATGACCTTTAATATTTCCCCTCCCAGGTTTTCAGTATTCTGGGCGGCCAGTGACAGGCGGACAGTTTAAGTCAGCACGATGAACAGATGAGGTCAGGATTATCCCACTAAACACACTACCTTCAATACCTCAGTTACTAAGTCAGCGCATTTCACTAGTACTTGTCAGTATTTGTAGTATTTATACAAAAAATACTTGTTCAACTGACTTTTTCTTCTTCACGCTTCACATCCTCCACCTCTGTAAGATACATTGCAGTTAGTTTAAAATGGGTGTCTGGAAACAAAATGCTCTTTAAAATTAGACTCTCTTCCTGCTAATTTTGGACACCTGCATCCTGTCATAGTTAATACATCCTGTGAGGTCATAGAATCTCATCCTGATGCATGTCACTGGAAACAGATGCAGCATGTTGGCCACCCTGCCGTCGTTTTTGTGGTTCATTGTGTTTGAGCCGAGCAGGGTCTTAACGAGGTGAGGCAACCTCCGGGCAGCACAGGGGGCATGTAACGAAGGGAAGGATGAGAGAGCAGGTGGGGGAAGAGACAGCGACACAAAAAACAGAGTCTTTACATACAGCACAACATATATAGCTGCTTACACCAAAGGAAACATGGAAGACGGTGGCTGTGACGCTGTTGTTCCTGTAGACACATGACACCTTAACAGCATGTGCTCTCCTCATTAAAGGACAATAACTCACCAGGCAGAGCCAAGGTTAGCCTGCTGCCTGTCAGGGAAGCTATATTAGTCAGCGACTGAGCCCCACACATGATCATCATACTGATACAGAGGTAATTTGTCATCCTCTATAAATATTGAAGCAGGAGTTCTCCACTGGTGAAGACTATGCACAAAAAAGGGGAACCAAAACACGTTTCAGCTCGCAGACTTTGTCAGGGAAGTCAAGACAGAACACAACATCACAACAGGACAATTCATTCAGTCATCAGACACAGTCAAATTAATTACAAAATCACAAATATTATTAAAGATATTAAAGTCACTCAGAGGAGCTAACAAAAAGGCTGTGTTCTGTAGTTCATTCCAGTATAATGGTGCAAATAACAGAGAAACCAATCTTCCCAGTTCAGAGTGGAGAGAGGTACAAGCTCTAACGCTCAATAATACATGTTATATCTGGTTTGTTTAATTTTACAGAGTTCTACGACACTTATGTGCCAGACTATTTCTTGACTGGAGTCCCCACTGATTGCCTGGCAACCCCACAGTGACAACAAGTTACTGTGCCTGGCCAATAAATACTATAGTTAGCTACATAAACCCGTTACACAGAAAATTGTTGTTTTTACACTTCGGTTTTTGTATGGACAACATGTTAATTAGTGAGGTTTAGAGGTGCTAGTAGGCAGATTTTGTTACCTTTGGACGAAGCCAGGCTAGCTGTGTCCCCCTGCTTCCAGTCTTTGTGCTAAGCTAACCAATTTCTGGCTCCAGCTACATATTTACCATACAAACATGAGATTGGTATCAATCTACTAATCTAACTCTCAGCAAGAAAACGAAAAAAAAAAAAAGAAAAGCGTATTCCACAAAATCACAAATTATTTCTTAAATCACAATGTCAAATTTATATTCAAAGCTCCACATTCAGTCACTACATGTTAATACGCTTCTTAAATACACTATAATCCTACACTGGCAAGGTGATGTTCTTCCAGATCCAAATATTGTGATTACTTATGTGTAATAGTGTTACGATTGCCTTTTCTGTACGCAATCTCTCCCTGCTGATAACACAGATGATGAGAATAAGGAAGGTATTGATGATGTACTGCCTGAGCCTGTCTGCTGATAAAGTGAGGGAGCCATTAATCTTATTAGTTGCCCTGTTTCAAGTAGTGGCCGCTCCTCCTCCTCCTTTTACTCCACCCCCTCTTCCCATGCTGTCACTCTCTCAGCCTGCACCTGTCAGATTAGTCTCACATCCTCAGCTGCTATTCCATATGATACGCCTCCTTACTGCCTGCATGTCATTTCACTTTGCATGTATTTATGTGTGAAAGGGAAAGAGGCAATAAGAGGGCAATTTCATGCAGAATGTGTGTGTGAGTGGTTGATGGTTCCCAGTGTCCCCCTCATATTGCAGCAGGATTTGTCTTTACCATTAACATGTAGATGATAAAGCGTAGATTAACACCCCCCAGACCACTGGATTATTGCAATCCCATAAAATAAGATCTAACTCTGTGAGTGGATGGAGAGGCGAGGTTTGCATCTCCTTGGCTGATAATATTTGAGACCAGCAGCAGCATTATGAGTACCTGGTCAGAGGTGTCATGGCTGCCAGGCTCTGCTTCTGCTTGTCCAAGACTGCAGTGGTAACAATTTGTAACACATTCTAACAACATTGCCACAGATGACTTCCACTGGTTCAAATCATGCACCAGCATAAAAGGAAGGATGGTAGCTGGGGTGGGGGTGGGGGTGGGGGTCGTGGGGGCCTCTACCATTGAAAGCCTCCCTGGTAGATGGACTGGAGCAGCTGAGGCAACAACAAGCATGTGACAAGAGGGAGAAATAATAAGCACCACAGCAGTCTGTGGCTGTGTCAAGGAGCCAGAGATAACTAGAGTTAACCCGGAAAATAGGCTGGATTACTTTCAAAATAAGAGTATCACCTCATACAGTGAATTTGAGGCCTTGCAGAAGAAGTGAGGTGTGGATTTGTGAGTTTACATTATTTAAACAAATAGTAGCCTAAGTAAGAACAACATGGCAACAGGTCTTTGTGAAATACTCACTCATTGGGTCTGTTGTTGCTACTGCTGTGGCTTAGCAGGCCCTCCATTGATCGCAGGGTTTGTGGTTCAATCCATGGCTCCTTCTGACTTCTGTCCACATGTTGAAGTGGTCAAAACATTGAACTTGCCCCTGTTGGTTAGACCAGTGCCTGTAAATATGTGAATGAGATGCAAATTGTAAAGTGTTTTGGATAAAAAGGTTATCCTACATGCAGTCCATTTACTATTCTTTTGTTATTTTGTGAAAAACAGATTTGTATTATTAACAATATATTCACAATAAGCTAGTGTAAATTTAGCCTAAGAACTCAATTTTGAAAGATACCACCGGAAATTGAGTTTTAATAGTTTAACTTGAGACTGAATAGAACATTTTGATTTTGAGTAAGCGCAGTGAAAATGAGAAAACAGTACCGCAAAAGACAAGTAGGACCTGGAGTAGCACGAGTCCAAACTGTGCGTAGCCTACAGCCTGTGACAGTGATATTAAGATAATACCCTATATTTAGGAGGTGTGTGTGTGTGTGTGTGTGTGTGTGTGTGTGTGTGTGTGTGTGTGTGTGTGTGTGTGTGTGTGTGTGTGTGTGTGTGTGTGTGTATGCGCGCATGTGTGTGAGACCGCTGTGCGTCTAGAAAGGATTTATTAAGATGGTCCCCCTGTCAGGCACCAATTCATTTATCGGAGAGTAAAACCAGTTAAAGGGAGGGAGGACAGAGAGCAGTCAGTGGCGGCTCTGAAGAGCTGTCACTTTCTCTGTGTGTATAGGCTATAGCCTATGTGTGCGTGTGTGCGTGTGCAGAGAGGGATTATCAGTAGGCTACGCGCGTTATGCGGAGCGCAGTTTTGGTGATGCATTCAGTCGGGAGAAGTGCAGCGGGGAGCAGTGAGTGTCAACCCGGACATTCAGCGGCATATTCAGCGCAGTAGCAGGAGAAGGGGATCCGGCAGGCTTCGGGGCACCGTGTCTGTACATCACAGGATTTTTATTTATTTTTGATGAATGCTCCTTTCGTGGTGGAGAGTGAAAGTCAAAGATGCGCACCGCTGAACAAAGGATTTAGGGGGAAACCACCAATAATCTCTTCCACATTTGAATCCTGACACCCCGGTGTGTTTCGTCTATGTCCATTCTGCCTCTGAGGACAACAGACACGGGCTGAATAATCGGGTGCCTCTGGTTTAAAAGCTGGAGCAGGAGGAATCATCTGGGCTGATCGCGTACGAGCCCATGTGGATGGAGAGAGAATACGCAAACATAGAGAGCGGAGCTCGTTCCGAAATGTGACATTTTTACTCTCCCAGTCTCGCATCAAACCTGAAAACGGTGCTTCTGTCTTCGTCCTCGATCGGATTTGTTTACATCAATTGAGGTACGTGCTGCTTACCATGTAGCCCATATGGTTATTGATTAATAAGAATGGGGGTAGGGGAGAGGGATATCCTTGTGGAGATGTTTGTGCGTGATATATATTCACTGGGTAGGCGTATTTTATCTGTACCCACAGGGGATCTCGGTTTATTTGAATGCATCTCTCGGGTTGTGTTGTAATAAGGCTGTTTCGGGGCTTATTACCACTGAGGTGGAAGTTGCATCACTGACAGCCCGGGGAGAAAGGCGATGTCGATGCACCAAATGCATAGGTGTGTGAAGCAGAAAGGGCACGCAGTATTGTATACATAAATGTAAATTTATACACAGGGCATGCTGCAGAAATGTACATTTACACACAGGGATTGGCACATATGGCCTTGACCTCAAAGGGCATTCGATAAAACCATTGTAAGCTTAACTAAAGACATGAAGGGCTTTGACCTGTGTGATATTTAAGGACTGATTAGCTGTGGCACATTGTTTCTCACGAGGATAAAAACGTTGGTTTCTTTCAGTAGCTGCGTCTCCATTTTCACCCCACAAAACATGGGGATATTTTAGGAGTGTCAATCACTCCTCCGTTCTTTAGTTAAAAGGTTAGATGTCATTTTGAACACACACGCACACGCACACACACACACACACACACACACACACACACACACACACACACACACACACACACACACAAAGAAACACAAAGAAACACAAACACACACACCTCAGTAACAAAGGTCTTACTGCTGCTCCCTCAAACAAACACACTCTTCTGGAACCCCCAGGGACCCTCCCCATGTGGCCGATATTGTTAAGAGAGGGGGTGCTGAAAAAAGAAAGAAAAAAGAGCATTCTCCAAATGTGTGTTTGCATTAAGCTGCTCCTTAGGTCAGCTAAAACCAAGTGTCCCCTTTAGGAGACGTGTCACTCCCACCATGGGCGATTTTAGACCCTTTTTAGGGGGGCTCACCCTAAATTTCATCTCAGCCCCCCTAAAAATAACAATAATAAAAAACTATTTAAAACAAAAATCAAATTTGGTGTTTCAAGTTAGAGTTTGCGAACTTGTCTGTTAGTGACAGAGGACAAACAATTACAGGTTCAAAGGGCTTAAAGCACCTGTAACCCTGTCAAGGAAAGGGTTAACAGAAACATAGTTTGGGCCTATTGGAGGTGGTTGTGCCAGACTCGCCTTTGGCTGAGTGTCTATCTAATCTGTCAGAGGAAGAACAGGAGTGCAGTTGTGAAGTTTATCATTGGTAGTCCCTAGAGAAGAAGTTGGTAATTTCATGGCGCAGATTAGGACCCAAATTGAAACGTATGCAACTAAATTAGCTGAATGTTAGAACATTGTGTCAAATTGGTCGTTTTTACTGTATCCATGCCACATTCTCATTAGGGGCTGAGCCCCCCTAAAGGTCTGATCCTAGAATCGCCCCTGACAACCACGCTGGCTTCATAAACAAAAGGCTTGTTGTCTAACTCTGGCAAGAAATTGCACTTAAATGGCCACTTGAGTCGCATTAGACTAAGGGAGTTATATGGAAATTGAAGTCAATGCAGGTATTGACTTTCTGTTGGTCAATAGATGGATGATACATGAGCCTCGAGCCTCTGTCAGTGCAGTATTTGTGTTCTCAGAAAGCTCCGCGGCCTATTTTGAATTCTGTTTTCCATCATTAATCAATATTCAGCAGAGTGGAGCTGTTTATTCTCAGGCTGTGCTTCCATGAGTTAGTTAGCTTCCTCATGGGAAAAGAGGATGCTACAGTATCTCCTCGGGGCTGATGCCATATGTACCTTGTTTGGATGATTGTGTGTGTGTGTGTGTGTGTGTGTGTGTGTGTGTGTGTGTGTGTGTGTGTGTGTGGCCTCTTTATGTACACATGACACAGCTGAGTGTATGAGCTAGATTTCTGTTCACGCACCAACCCCTCCTCCCCTTACACACACACACACACGCACACAAACACTCCAGGCACGAGGCTCGCTCCAATTCTTCCTTCGCACATCCGCCTGTTCCTTGTTTCTCCTGCTCCTCTGATCACTATCACACTCTCTAACCAAATCTGACCTCTCAGGGCTCCTGTGATCAACCCCCACATCCCCCCAACCACACACCCCATTAATCTATCTATATTGATATCACATAGAAGCAGAACATATGATACTGGAGGTCTGCAGCTCAGTTTCAGGTTTCATTTTTAGGTTTGGGATGCCTTTACATCATGACACCCCATCGGTTGTTGATGTAGGAAGAGGAGCAGGAAGAGGAAAAGGGAGCAGAGGGAGGGGTGTAAGGCGCTGGCGCTGTTAATTGTTAAGTCAATTAGCATATGGTCTTGCTGTGAGCACAGTCACAGAGTAATGAGGGCTAATTAGGATGGCCGGGGAGGTCTGAAGAGGCTGGGAGAACTACTTCCACTGTCAGTTTCCTCATGGTGACACCTAGGAGGCCGGTGCAGTGAATGGACTACCACTTTTTCAGTCTCATCATCCATTCCTCAAACTTGTCCTCGCTACCTCCTTTTTTAATATTTTAGCACACCCATACGTCATACCTTGATGTCTACCGCATCGCTCCCCCTCCTTCTTCTGAATCCCCCTTTTCATCCCATTTTTAACTGCCACACAAGGGATTGATGACGTCACTCTGGAGGGTTACAGATGTGGAGAGATTGGAGACAAAGTCAGACGGATCAGATCGTGCAAAGTAATTCATGGTTATTTTTGATTGGTTCATTCATTGGTTTATTTGAAGTAGGACATTGGATGAGTTTTCAGTGAGTTTTCATATATATATATATATATATATATATATATATATATATATATATATATATATATATATATATATATATATACATATACTATGTGTGTGTGTGTGTAATATCTAGGACCTTAGGTAAGACAGGTCCTTATTGGTACTCATTTCCTCCATTCTGGACAATGTTTCAGACCAGACTCGAACTCTAGGAGCAACTTCAAGTCCATTATTCTCACTCAAGACACAAGAGAAGGTCAAGAGATTTTAAGAGAGAAACAACTGATAAAAGACCAGTATGAGATGCCTCCAATGACAAACCTATCTTACAGAGCTTATTTTGAAGCGCAGATGTGTTTTTAATCCAAAGTAAATCTCATACAGTGAGACAGAACATCCAGACAGCCTGGGTTAATTTAACATGACTGATATCTAAGGCCTTTGTAATCCCAGCCACTGATGTAAGCTGTAAATGTATGTTCTGTCAGAAAAGGAAAAGGTCTGTTAGTGCTAGAGAAGACGGTGGATAAGGCTGTGGCGTCTCGAATGGGGTTACCAGCAAGCAGATGCCAGCACAATAACCTGCTCACCTCAACAGCTGGATCAGTGTGTTACCAGCCAATACACCTACACACTCATAAAGACTCACACACATTTTCTCCGTCAGTAGGCTGAACAAAACAAAAGTAGTAGAAAAAAAAGAGAATTGAAGCAAGTCGTCAAAATGCAATAATCATCCCAATTATCACCACGGTAATTAGACAGCATCTGCTTGTGTGCTATGTCTGATAATTATAGGAGGAGGTAATTGTACAGGACGGCTCGCTAGATTCCCCCATCTCTGCCTATCCAGCCTGGAGCAAATTGGAAGGACTGCAGTTCTGCACATTTGCACTCTCACACCTGTATTCCTGTTGTGTGTATAAGGAATGCATGATGCATACTTGTCACATTCAGGTTTGTGTGAGAATGTGGTGCCTTCATACACAGATGCATAATACATGCTACCAAGCAGCATGTTATATTTACATGCAAATAGAGCCAGCACATGGGCATTATGTCAGCCTGTGTGTGTGTGTGTGACACGTGCAGCATTAATACATATGACCCCGCTGCATGCAGAATAGAAAACTAAGATGGACTTCTGAGTACCAGCAGGCTGCTTGGCACTGAGGAAGATGATGCCTGAGAAACAGCAGCCATGCAGCAGAACTGGCAGGAGCTGGATCCTTTCCCAGTTACATAAGATACACAGCAAGAATAAAGGCATGGGGAAGGGAGGGAAGAAGGAGGAGGAAGGGGCACAAGGAGGGAAGAAGGAGAAGCCAAAATGGTAGGAAGAGGGGTGTGTTTGGGATTAGATGGTGGGGTTTGAAAAGAAGGAGAAAATGTGGGGAGAGGATGTGTGTGAGGCAAATCTTTCACAGCACATCTTCAAATGTAGCAGAGAGATGAGAGCGGTCTGGCTGCTCTTGAGGAGAGGTGGCATTGAAATCTAACAGAATAGAGGATTTTAAATGGACGGAAGGACAGAAATGGCTGCACGGAGCAGGAGTGACAGAGAGAAATATGTCTAGAAAGATGGCAGGGAGGGGAGGACAGGGGAGGATAAGACGGCGGCAGCCTCTTCTGTGCTGCACAAAGTAGAAGGCCTCTCTTTCTCTCTCTCTCTCTCTCTCTCTCTGCACATGACTCATATTAGTGAGAAGCAGGGAAGAGGACTCAAGTGTGTGGCATATGTGCAGTAGATGTGTGTTATGTACTGTGTGTTGTGCATGTCTGCAGGAGCATTGGTTATTTTGCGTGTGTGTGTGTGTGTGTGTGTGTGTGTGTGTGTGTGTGTGCGTGTGTCTGTGTGTGGCCCTCTGTGTGCATCCTTCAGCCTTCAGCTCACTAGTCTGCCAAGTCCCATTAAAAAGCAGCCAGGGCAATCATCTGTGCAAGAGGTAGTGACTGGGTGAGTGAACGAAAAAGTGGTCACTAACTAGTGTGCCCAAGCTCCAGTCTCTGTGTCTCTTGTCTGGACTGTGTGGTTTCACAGGCTCTGTTATTAGGACGTGTGACAAAGAAGACAGAGAAGAAAAGTACCGGGAAAAAAAAGACAGAGGAGGAGCAGTCTGCTCGGCTGGTTGAGGTTGAGTGAGCCTCTCTCTTTGTCTTCTGTCCCTTTTGTTTTATTTCTGTCATTTAGAGATGGGGGTGTAACCATGGTTATCACAAAAAAAAATCAACATGATGTTGAAAAGAAAGCATAAGGAGTGTGTCTGTTTTTCTGCCACTTGTGCAGGAGGGTGTTTGTGTGTGTAAAAATCTCCAGCACTGTGTTTTGGTGACTCATCCCTTTATAAGCACTGATTGATGTTAATGTAGACCAATAATAAACAGCGGCAGTGAGCTTCTGCAACAAGGCGGCAAGGAGACAACAGCCCGGAAACGACAGGCTGAAATAATGACAGGAAACGAGGTAGCGAAGAATTTTGGTAATGAGGAGGCGTGAGGAGGAATTTGGAGGGTGTAAATCTCTGAAGGATACATGAAAAAGCTCTAAGCAAATGAATATGCACAAACACACATAAGCACACATGCATCTCTGGGGTCTCAGAAATAAATACTGATATTTCACAAGTTGTAAACAATCGCTGCCTTAAAAATATAGTTTTTTATATGGATATTAGGACAGACATCAAAAGCTTGTAAATAAATGGATGGCCCAGCGATGCAGGCAATATCTGTGTGTACATGTTTGTGTCTTGTGTGTATGTGGGAATTTGTGGAAGGATGTAAAAATTGTAAAAAAAAAAAAAATACTCCATTAGAAATAAGTCCTGCATTCAAAATGTTACCTAAGTAAATGTATGTAAGCATAAAGGAAAATGTCCTTAAAGTATTAAATGTACTCAATGCAGAAGAATGTGACAGTTATATCTTTAGATTATTACTCATACATGTGCAAGCAGCATTTTGCTGTTGTAGTTGGTTGAGCTACTTTGAAATAATTGTATATAGGGCAACAACTAATGATTATTTTCATTATGTATTAATACGCTGATTATTTTCTCAATTGATTGATTGTTTGGTTTGTAATACTTCACCATTACTAAGAGCACCAAGTGACACCTTCAAAATGCTTGGGTTGTCTGTAATGACCAAACTTATTCAGTTTAGTGTAACTTCAGACAGCAGTAAAATCTCAATTTTGAGAAGCTGGGATCATGAAATGTTAGGCCTTTTTTGCTTGAACAATTACTTAAAACAGTTAATCTGTTATAAAAACAGTTTCGATTGACTAATACATTGATTAAACTAACCATTTCAGCTCTAAATTCTTACTCCTCAAGTAAAGTACAAGTACCTCAGATGTGTGCTCAAGTACAGTACTTAATACGCTACATGCTGGAAGGACTGTGCATGACCTGTAACCCTGGCTGGTGTGTATTTAAATCCACCACTCTCCCCATGACGGCCCAACCATGTAACTCTCTCCGACTTACTGGCAGAGAGAACATGAAGCTGGGGATATCCAGTGTCCTTTATGTGGTATGTAAATATTGTGGCACAGTCTATTTGTAGATCCCGGGAGATTTTTTGTTATGTCAAAACTACAGTTGAAATAAACAATCCAAAGTATAGCTTCAAGCATGGAGCGGCTAGAAAAGTGTGTGTTCTTTGTAAGAGCAGATTGTTTGACACATTAATGTATGAGCCAACTTGGAAAGAATTTCTGAAAGCTTAGCGTTGTAGTGGAGAGACAGTTGACAGTAACCTGGCAGATCGATGTGCTGTGTGTCTGTGTCTTCATGGTGGCTTTTAAAATACAGATCCACCTCTCAAAAAACACACAGCTTGTCAGGTGAAACGACAGCACTGATCATTCCCACAAAGACCTCAATGAAACCAAATGTGTGTTTGTGTGTGTGTGTGTGTGTGTGTGTGTGTGTGTTTGTGTGCGTGCGTGCGTGAGCGCATGCGTGCGGCTGTTTGACAGTTGTGATGAATAAAGGAATAAGTAGACTGAGACAGCATTGATTTCGCTCACCGAGTGCTGTTTGTGTTTGTACTTGTGCTCGAGGCGCTGTGTTTGTGCGCAGTGTATTATGCATTGTCTCACGCCTTGCTAGATGCCCTCAGATGCCTGATAGTGAGTAGAACTGCTTGTGCGCACTACTTCCCTTCTTTGTATCTCGTTTTTTTTTCTTCATAAAAATATGCATGATGCTGTCAGTGCTCCAGCAGTTGGTTCACTGGACAAGACTGGACAAATACACTACCACACCTAAAACTACCCTCAGAAGCACTATACATGCTCTGACTCTGACCTCACTTCCCTGTGAATAAACTGAAGGCAGCTTTTCTGGGATTTTCTGGGTTTGTAGGAATTTTTCTGCCATGTTTATGGCAAACATTAAACCTTAAAGCTTTTAAAAGATGACTGCGCTATATGCTACAATTGGTAAAACAGAATGTGTGTTTTTGTGCGTTTGGAAAGGTTTCAGTCATTCACCCTGCATGACCTACTGTCCTTTGTTGCCTCTCTAAAACACAGCAGTGGCTGATTGTTTGTATTGTCAATCACAGGCGGATGATTACTGTGGGAATGACTGACTGCTGAGCTCTGTTGCATTTATGATAAGAATGACTCACTCTCTTTCTCTCTCCAATCCTTTGACTTTCTCTATTCTCTGTCTTTCCTCCTTCATCTCTCTCTATCTTCTGGTCTGTTGATCTCTCAGGGATGGCGTTCCTCCCGGTCCTCCTGCTGCTGCTGACTGTCGCTCATCGTGCCACCGGACTCTCTGAGGCCTCTGAGCCTCTCCCACGAGGCTGCGGCTGGGGCCTTGTCCGTCCCTACACCCTCCTCTGTGACCTGGACTCCATATGGGGTGTGGCTGTTGAGTCAGTGGCTGCCGGTGGGGTGCTGACTGTCATCTTGCTAGCCTTAGTCCTGCTGTGCCGCTTACACCACATCAGTGAAGCTGAGAAGCGCAGCGGCGTGGGACCCATCCTCCTGCTGCTCCTCGGCATCCTCGGCTTGTTCGGCCTGAGCTTTGCTTACCTGATCGAGCAGGATGAGTCTTTATGTTTGCTCCGCAGGGCCCTATGGGGTCTCCTGTTTGCCGTCTGCTTCTCCTGCTTGCTGGTGCAGGGTGTGCGCCTGCGCAGGATTGGCCGTGAGCGCCGGAGCCCTGGTGGCTGTGCCCTTACAGGCCTCGCGCTGGGTTTGAGTGCCGTGCAGGGCATCATCGCCGCCGAGTGGCTACTTCTCACCGTGCTGAGGGAGGGACGTGCTGCCTGTCAGTACCTGCCACTGGACTTCTCACTAGCCTGCAGCTACGTGCTAGCCCTCCTACTAGCCGCGCTGACTGCCGCCTCTCTGGCCCTGTGCGGGAAGACACATCAGTGGCGCTGCAATGCCATCTGGCTGCTGGTGACCTGCCTGCTGTCGCTGCTGCTGTGGGTGGCCTGGGTGGGCTTCTATCTGTACGGCAACGCCTGGCTGGGGAGGTCCCCAGACTGGAATGACCCGGCACTGGCCATTGCTTTAGTGGCTCAGGGCTGGCTGCTACTGATCTTCCATGCCATTCCTGAATCCCACATCTGCCTGAGACCCCCTCCACAGCCCACTGCCCCAGATTACTTTGACACCTCCCAGAACTCGACACGGATGAGGGAGACCAGCTTCGACGAAGACATCCCTCTCTCTCACAGGCAGTTTGTGGAGAACCAGGGCTATGGATATAACGATGAGAACACCGCAGGTGCAGTACAATTCAATATTCTAGAGCAGACAGACATAATATGTGCAGACAGGCTGTAGGTAGAAAGTGAGTAATAGAACACAAGTATTTGCATGCGTGGCTAGAAATAAGCACAGGAGGAAATTTCTGTGTCTCTTTCTTCAAGAGAGATAGTGAAATGGTGAGTCACAGTAAGTAATCTCTGTTCGCCTCTCTGTCTATTTCATGCCAGGCTTGAGGAGCGGTGGTGGTGCTGGGCAACATAACAGCAACACCGCCACCAGACCCAGCGCTCCTTTCCGCAGCAACGTCTACCAACCTACCGAGATGACCATGATCCTGAACGGGGGAGCGGTGAGTACAGCCTCCCAGTCACAGGTACACGCCGCTTACACGCCGCTTTCTCATTCGACCACGCCGACAAGACTGCATGCACATTTGTGCGTTCCAGACCGTACGTCATTGCACAGGAATGAGGGAGAGGTGTGAGTATGTGTGTGTGCATTATCAGTTTGTTGGATGCATGGTCATGTGACTGTGTACGTTGTATTTTGTGGACACATGCATGGATGGTTCTGTCACAAATGGTCACTCATCAGACATTGATTTGTGTATGGGTGAGTGCGAGAGAGCTTCCATGTGCTCCTGTGTGTGTGTGAATAAGCCGCAATGCTATCTGCTCACTGAGTGATGCGACTGTCTGCAGGCCTGTCACACCCTTCATTATGCAGGATGAATGGGCACTCTGGCTGGCACAGGTGAACTTATTTCCAGCCACTGTGTTATAAATTAAGCCCGCCACACAACAGCACAACACACCACTGGAGGCGAAAACGCTGAAACAACACTCTCCGCTGACGCTGAAACACTCTCTACTAACTAAATTTGTATCCACTATTCCTAGAGATTGTTGGCGTGCTAATTTAACCGACAATGGGAACACAGAGGCTTCTCCTTGAGAAGCTGCTCTGCATGAAATATCATCAGTGTTTTAGTGCATTCATTTTACAGACATTTTATTTATATTGCATGCTTCGTAGCCTGCTCAACAATGTCACCTGCAACGTCACACTTAGGTTTTTGTGCGGATTAAACAAAGGTATGAAATTAGTAAGCTTTAGAGGTGCTGGTAGGTGTATTTTGACGGTGCCATGTCATTTCTCCGACGCTCCATTGTTCCGACCTCTCAATAATCCGAAAAACTATGGCCACGCCAAGACCCGCCCTTCAATAGCATTTATTATCCAGGCATCCATGCTTATGTAAGGTAACGTAACCCCATTTGTACAGGTCCTATCCCCTGACCAATTGGCTATCCTAACCTTAACCACTCGAGGTCAAATGCCTAACCCCAACCAATCGAGTTGCTTCGTAGGGCGGATCTTGGCGTGGCCATAGTGGGATTCGTAATTTCGCCACCAAAGGGACGTTGGGCTAGTGGGCTGTAGGACCAAAGGGAATTTTTCGGGTATTTGAGAGGTCGGAACAATGGAGCGTCTGAGAAATGGGCAGTCCCCATTTTGACACAGCCAGGCTAGCTGTTTCCCCTTGTTTCCAGTCTTTGTGCTAAGCTAAGCTAACCAGCTGCTCATATTCAGCATGAAGAGATAGTGGTATCGATCTTCTGATCTAATGAACTTGCTTAGTTCCCAAAATTACAAAATTGTTTTAAAAGGAATGGAGAGCATAAAATAATGATTTAAAGGTCCTATGACATGCTGCTTTTTGGATGCTTTTATATAGGCCTTAGTGGTCCCCTAATACTGTATCTGAAGTCTCTTTCCCGAAAGTCATCCTTGGTGCAGAATTACAGCCACTAGAGCCAGTCACACAATGAGCTTTCCTTAGTATGTGCCACTTCTGTGTCTGTAGCTTTAAATGCTATTGAGGAGGAGAGAGGGGGGGGGCAAGGTGGAGGGTGGGGGTGTGGCCTTGAACAACTGCCACTTTGCTCGTTTGCAAGCCATGATGTCTCTCTCTCATGGGTGGGCCAAATTCTCTGGGCGGGCAAAGCAGAGAAAGGGGGAGGTAACCTTGCTCCTTATGACCTCATAAGGAGGAGATTCCAGATCGGCCCATCTGAGCTTTCATTTTCTCAAAGGCAGAGCAGGATGCCCAGGGCTCGGGTTACACCTATCACCATTTCTAGCCACTGGGGGACCATAGGCAGGCTGGGCGAACTCATATTAATGTTAAATGCCATGCCATGGGACCTTTAAAGATAATCAGAGTTGAGCCAGGTCTCACACCTTCTGGAGGTTTGTTCTAGCTTTGTAGAGCACAATTAAGTAAATGCTGCTTCTCTGTGATTTGCCTTCAAATCTGGGACAGTTAGACAGCTACCAGATGACATTACAGAGCTTATGTTAAAGTAGACAGTCAGAGATGTATTTTGGCCTAAAGCACAAGGGGGTTCGTTGACATGCTTGAGTAAAACGTGTAAATGGGACCTACAGTATGCAGCTGTATGCATGTGTGTAAAGATGCATGAGTGAATATACAGTATGATGGTATCTAAATTGTTTATCATTTACAAACCAAATGTTTCCTTCTACAGGTGCCCTCTGCCCCTCCAACCTACACGGGGAGGCAGCTGTGGTGAGTGAGAGGATTGGAAAGAAGATGTGTGGTAGAAAATGAAGAAGAGGATGGAGAGGGTGAGAAGGGAGGGATCCAGGATGAGGGGTGTGCCTTGTTGAATTGGACTTAAAACATGGATGCCAACAGGGCCCTTCAACTCTGTGTACAGACTTAAACACTGACTGTGTGCCAATCAACTATTGTATGAGTGTGTGTGAGACTGAGAGAAAGTAGGGTATGGAGGACAGAGCTAAAGCTCTTCTAGCTCACAAATCTCTATAGAAGGGTTCAAAAACTCAAAATGTGACGAGCAAGTAGCAAAACAAAACACACGCTGACTCAGATCTGAAAATGTCAACATGCAGTAGGCTATTATTTCCCTTTGATTTGCTCCCCTGAGACTATACAGCACTGTTAGCATCCTTGAAAAACTGTGAAATCTATCGCCTTTTCCTGCTCCATCTCTCTTCCTGTCAGTCAGGATGTCTTTTCTGCTGCTCCTCACAATGCTTGCGCTTACGTGGGAACATTTGGCTCTGTCCTCCATCCATCCACAGCGTAGGTGAAGACAGAGCACATGGGCAACTGTACAGCTCGAGCACCGCCCGCTTAAAAAAATCCAGCCTCTGTGGGTGTGTATGTAGAGTATATGAGAGGAAAAAAAGAGTGTGTGTATTCCCTACATCTCAACTTCACCGCTCCGATAAACCTCTTCCCTCCAGACTGTTACCCCTCCATGAACACTTCTTCCTCCCTGTCTATCTCCGTTTCCAGTATTACTGCACCGTCTGTGAATATAACACATAACTCTTCTCACCTTGCCTCATCCCCCCACCTGCATGGACACTTGTGTGAAACAAACTGCGAAGCCCGAACTGTGGTCGGTAAAGAAGTTCCCAGTGACCACGCAACACAGCAAAAGCAGCCTGGAGCACCTGAACAGAGGGATCGCAAGCTGCTAATGACCTGCTGTTAGATACAATGGAGTAAAGTGGATTCTGATTGGACATGGAGGGCGTCAGTCATTTGTGGGGCGGCACCGCTCCACGAATCTAGGTCAGACTGCTGTGTGCTGCTCTCCCACGTCTCCGGTGGCCACTGGCGTTTTAAACAAGCCAGGAGAAACTGTCACTTTATATCAGCAGGAAATGGAACGAGGAAATGAAACGTTCTCCTGTACTCAGCTCCTCTATCTGTGTTCATGTGTGCGTACTTGTGATTTTATGAGGTTGACGGGGGGAAATTCAAAAGTCAAGGTTGCTTTCTGGTGCTAAATATTCCTCCACACAACTTCCCAGTGCATCGCAGACCCACAGGAACAACACGGATACAGATACAGTGGTCAAACCTGTGAGTGACAGGCTATAGATAGAGCTGTGGCTGGTGTGTGGAGATATCCTAGAGCCTTAGAAAGATCAGATTTACAGTGCAAGGTAGAGAGAGGGAGATCAAATATAAGTGGAGGAATAAGGGGGACAGGAGCGAGCGAGGAGGAAGGAGATAGCGAGTGACGCTCCGAGGGGAGTAATATGTGACAGTGTGCGATCTGTGTGAGAAAATGGCTCCCTGGTCTGTCTGTGTGTTTGAGCGTGATGTGCAGGCGGCCATGCTGCTCTGTCTGCTGTCTTCTTTATCTGGTGAAGCGTCTCTCCCTCCTCCTCCTGCCTCCCAGTGGTCGGCTATACCTCAAGTGTAGCCCTGTGCCAAGAAGGACTCTTGTTTCACTGGAGTCCCTGTTTCACATCCTTTCCCTTCATCACGACACCAGCTCTCTCTCACTTCACCTGAGAAGCTGTGTACATAGTAGTGCTGTAAAGCTTTGCTTGCTTGCTTACTTTTTTCTTTTCTTTTCTTTTTTAACTGTAGCCTAAGTTTAGAGATCATGTGTCATATGACCCACTGGAGAACTGACTACTGCAAACTGTTTTTATCTGGGGATTTTATTTTATTTTTTACTGGTTTGCTTTGTTGTTCATATGTTTGCTTGTTGTTACATTATGCTTTTATTTCTCCCTTGCTGGTGTCTTTTATTTTTTAAACTAGTATTTTGGAAATGATTTTGCCAACACTAGATTTGCTTTTATTTTTGTTTGTTTAATTAATGTTCAAGTAAATGATATACGTTGTCATTTAAAGGGATTTACGTCAGTTGTACCTCCCACGCAGTATTTTTCAGTCAAGAAAGTGGTCCTCTCTTTGCTCTAACAGTTACAGGGATACAAACATACTTATTTTTTCAGAAAAAAATGACAATGGCTGTGAATAATTTTGGCACTTCATGCAGTAAACAATGACGTATACTGAGATACTTAATTAATAAAAAAAAAAAAACAGAGAACCCCCCCCCCAAGAGTCACTTTGGTGACCCCTGGTCTTACATCAACCCTCAACTGAGAAAAGCCAAAGCGTCAACCCAACGACTGCTGCTGTATGTTTATGTCACTGGCTATTTTAAAATAGGACTGGTACCAGCAGGCCAGCTCAGTGCCCAAAAAGGACGTGTCCTGCTACGTCAGGCTCTGTTTGGGCCAACCTTGGTCAGAAACAGGCTACGGGCCCCCAGATGTGTGCGTTGTAGCTCATCTTCATCTTCAACTACTGTCCTCGGGGTTTTGGATGGTCAGCAGTAATGAGACAAACTCTCAACACTCAGAGCGGAGGGGGGAGGTTTCAGTTCTTGCGAAGTTTTCACTTAATGTGGAGTACAAAAAAAACAACAAAAAAACAATAATAACGTGACTTTGTAGATTTTGCACTTGTCGACTACCTATCTGTGCATGCTTATCACCATTTCTACATGTAAGACCTTTCTCAGACGTACTTTTGAATACTAACTCTATTTATGTAAAGGTCATGTGACAGCAATCATAATTTCAGTGTATATCAGATGACACACTAAATGTCTGTGCTTTCTTAAACACGAAAAGAGAGCTGGCTCTTGAGAAGCAGAGAGATTAAAGTTGGGGAAGCATGGTCCAAAATAGAATGATTCCCCAAAAAGGAACAAAATGCCATCATCACTGGACCTAATAATAACTTCCTTTGTTAGTTTGAAGACTCAAGAAGAAAAAAAAAAAAGAGAATCTTCTGACTGATATCGTCTCTGTGTTTGAAATCAAATAGACTGTGGTGAAATTTGCACAAAACTTCTATATGTTAAGTTTGTCATCCCTGGGCAGCCCACTGAACACCCATCCTCCCCGGGTTTGACATTTCCTTGCCTGTCCTCTCCTGATTTGTCTTGCCTTCAGACTGTTCCAGCGGGGCAGCTGACAGGGGTGATATTGGTTTTCACAGCTGTGACTGTGCAGTGACGCAGCATGCCTATGTATAGAACTTGATTCCCCTGATTAGAAAAATAAAATAAAAAACAGGTAACTCTTGTTTCTGTAACTGAATCAGGAAGAAAATAAGGTAAATAAAAGTGTAATGTTTGTAGTTAACTTTTAATTGGATGTGGTGTTTTTTTTTCTTTCCAGCTAGTGATGGTAGTGACGCACGATTATTCTGACGAGTGTCGAAATAAGAGTTATTTGACAGTTTAAAAACCAGATGAAATATCGTAGCATTTTCTTTTCTTCACAGTAACGCACAATTTATAAACATTTTATAAGGATCCCATTAATTAGGTTATTTAGGACCTATATATGTGGGACATGTTACATTTGAACAATAAACTTGTCAGTGCTCTTTGTTGGATAAACAGCCGTCCTCACCCCGAAAACAACCACGTGGGTCAATTATGTAAGCAGCTCATAATCACCGACAATTGCGTTTCTTGTTAGGCCAAGACGAGAGAGAGAAATGATCGCGAGTGCAGTGGTGCCAAATTCCACATAATGAAGCAGGTTGGGGTAGTGGAATGATTATAAAAACACAGGACTTTCACTCAGGAGACATGGGGTCTGTGTCCAATGTGAAGTTTTACAGACCTTAGTCCATGATGCATTGACACCTGTGACGTCACGTTAAATCCTCATTTTAGTAGTTTTGCGCGACTCATTTTAAGCGAATCCCAGATGCTTTACTAACCCTACTGTTACTTTGTGTTTAAAACTGCGCCCGTTAAATAGGATGGTCAAATGTTTAAACCAAGTCATGTGTGTCGTTTTAAGAGTCTTGTGGTTTGGTTTTAGTCAAAACCTTCATGAATTTCAAGACAACAAAACAAAAATCCTTTTAATATTTTGAAACAAACTTCATTCTTGAATCCTTAAAGGAATAATCTGATATATTGGGAAATCATGTTTTTTTTTTTTTTTAACCAAAAGTTAGATGAGAAGATTGATAGCCTACCACTTTCATGTCCGGTAATCGTAAAGCCACTGCAAGCAACTGGTTAGCTTAGCACAAAGACAGGAAACCAGGAATACTGCTGACCTGTACAAAAGTGGTTTTTTGTATGGATTAAAAGAGATACATGTTAATTAGTGAGTTTTAAAGGGGTTGGTAAGTAGACCTTTTTACCTTTGGAGTAGTCTCGCATTGCCAAACCTACCTCCACAGCGCTGGGGAGGAAAGTCTGGCTAGTCCACACAACATTCCTGGATAGGAGAAAAACCTCTGGTTTATTGGCATTTCTTTAAACCAATCACAATCGTCTTGGGCGGAGCTAAGCGTGGGACGCAGCAATGGTGCCTCTGCAAAATAGCCCCGGGAAGGAACTTGTACATGTGCTCATACTATGTGCTCATGGGAGGCAAGCTCTGGAATTAAAATGGCTGTTGAGTCAAAATAAAGATAAATATAATTTGATTGTCAGTTCTAGCTCCGAGTATGTTTTCCCGAATCGACCGGAGTTTAGAATGCCAACACAAAGAAAGCAGAAGGTGAGGGACATTCGGCCAAAAATGAGGGACTTCCAGTGGAATCTCCGGCGGCACCGGAACAATTCTGTAAATGAAACGTTGGCGATATAGACCACCTTTGGAGAGAGTCAGGCTAGCTGTTTTCCCTAGTTCCAGTATTTATGCTAAGGTAACCAGCTTCTCGCAGTAGCTTCACATTTACCATACAAACATCAGAGTGGTACCAATGATCTTATCTCTTAGTAGAAGTAATATGCGTGTATTCCAAAAATATCTTTAAAGCGGCTATAATTGATATTCTTCAATTTAGCCTATCAAATGACACTGTGAAAACAATGTGGAAGCTGAGAATCACTGCCTGAATTTGCAGCTCCCTTCTGCTTTACAGAGCTTTACAGTGAGTTTCAGCTCATCGTTTTGCTGTCCGGGTAACAACTTATTACTGTTTTGGTGTACTTTCAGCACTCACATAGCGTCGTTTTCGGCCGTGGCAGACAGCGGTTTTCAACAAAAAAGCTCTGAAAAATCATTGCACACGACCTGTTCCGCAGACAGATACAGTTAGTGACTACAGCTGAACATAGTGGAGCATTTAGTAGCGAAAGAGCCAGATATCTCCCTCAGGAGTTAGAGACCAAAAATCTGAGCTGAAAGAGAGTGAATATTATAATAATAGATAATGTTGCTCCGTAACTGCTGGATGTGTAAATAAGCTTGTTAACAAGTTCACCATATCATCTTGACAGGTCACGGAGTGTTTTTTACTGAAAGAAGTTGTATGATTGTATGATATGCAGGATTCTAGCTGTATGTTTTCCCTTCAATCTTATAGGTCATGTAGCAATTCTACTGGATTTTATTTTTTAGACCAAAGTCTATAGTTCATATACAGTATACTTTGAACACCCTAGAAATATGATCAACTGCCTTTAATTTAGGCCTATAACATCCTACGTGTTAGGGGTTTGAACAATGTTTGTGGCATAGTGTTTACATCTAAGAACATTTCATTGTCACTTCGTTAATACTAGTGTATTCCTAGCCCACACAGGAATACACTCTACGTAAACACAGTCGTATTCTACACTTCCACCTTGAGCCTGGAATCGCAGCCCAGAACCAGTTGTTTTCAGGCTTTGCTCCGACAGCCTGGTGCCCACTCCCTCCTGGTGCTGCTGTGTGATCCAGTTTCAGTCGGGGCCAGTGCTGCAAGACTCTGCAGAGCTGGCTGCACTATCAGATGTCCCCAGAAAGAAATGTGCCGTTTTATCACCTCACCCAGTGGCAGCTGTCTGCCAGGCATCCACATACCTGCAACGGGAGATACATGACCCTTCGCATGCCTCACTGTGCGGTGGTGTGCATCAGTGACTGGGATGGTCAGGAAAGCCATCCATCACAAGACCACTGCCTCGTTGCTCTGCAGAGACACTGGAGGGGAAACCAGAAGTATCCTCTCAGGTACGTAATGGAAATATACCAGGAGTGCACTTTATTCACTCAGTTTAACTGACACATAGACAGGAGAAGATAGTTATAACCTGCAGGAGAGAAAAGCATTGCAGTTGAGCAGCATGCAGTCTTTTTATCCTGAATATGTTTGCTAATCAAATTTCATGAACTTTCCATGGCTGATACGTAACATTTAAGATAGCGTTTGAATGCTACCAGGCGAAAAAGACTGCTGAAGGCGATGGATTCATCAGGCACGACACAAAATGTCTAACCTTTAGCAGTATCAATTTAGTAGCTTGTAAAACACCAAAAAAAAAATATATATAAATATTCCAACTCTGCTGTCATGTAAGAATACACAAAATATAATACAGCATGTACAAAATACACAAACAATACTGAAGGAAACCATCATAGTGTACAATTTGTATGATAGTGAGAATGTAAATATATTTATTGTGATGTTGGTATTTAATGGCATGTTAATGAGTGGACGTTTTTTTTTGTATTAGGCCGAGCCTATATGCTATGGTGGAAATGTTCATTTATTTGTAACAAGTAAAGTTTTTTTTTTTCCCTCTATGACATTAAGCTGCTTTTCCACAATATATAGGCTATATAAATATGCAATAATGTTCAACTTGCCTTACTGAAGCCAACATTCAATCCACATAGTGTCAGGACATATACAACAGGGTTATTATTATATGTAAAACAGTAAGCTCCAAGGAGATTATAATACATTAGGAGGATATCTAAGGAGAAATATTATATTCCTGTTTGCTGCTCTGTCAGATAGCTGTCAATCACCCACCAGTGATCTCAGTGATGTTTTTTAAAACTCTTTTTTTTTTTTTTTTATTCCGTTTCTCTGACAGTGTAATTTCCTTTTCCTGATAAACAGGATAGAAAGTGCTGCTCTGCACGCTGACTCACCTTTCACTCTGGCCTCACTTCCTGGCTTGAATGGAAATGCTATAACCTTTTTTGTAGAGTGATATGTATTGATAAGTAAAAAGGAAATACCAAGGCAAGGAAATACGATTTGGTTATCTTCCAGTGAGCTATTAGGTAGAGGTGCTGCAAGGAAATATTAAGTCTGTTACGGGAGGCTTCACTCCCGACTAATAATAATAATATGTGAACCGTACTACTGTATATGGCGTTCATTTGTCGGGTGAGACTCATGAAGGGAAGTGATCCATCAAAGGCAATGAAAGCAATCAACTAATTAGACACAAATCTCAGACCATAAATCCCTGCCTGGCCATATCCAATTGGTTACAGGCGTTTCTAATGGCTTGTTTGACTGATCACTTTGGCCAGTTTGACATCAACCTAACAGAGTTTAATAGCCTTTAAACACCAAAGAAACATAGTTCACAGAGCCACTGATCTCAGTTGCCACTAGACTAGCTCAGGTTTTGAGTTCCTAGTAAAGAAGGAGACGCTGCAGTCAGGGATTTGTCAGATACAGGCAGGAAATCAGTTGGTGATGGTGTGGAGGCCATTTTCTCCACGCTTCACAGGCTGGGGGTCAGCCACTCACTGCCCTCAGGGGTCATCTGGGGGGTGTAGACCACGGTGCTCTGGGGGGTGGGGGGAACCACCTGGATGGACACATCTGAGTCGGCGGGCTGGGGGCTTTCTGGAAGATCTGTCATGGCAGAGCCCACTGGAGACAAACAAGAACTGCATCCTTAATATGAACAGGTCCGTGGTTGTTGTTGCAAGCAGACCATATTACATTATTATTTTTGTACTGTGAGCCTCCTGTTTTTGGTAAGTACATTATGCTGGTGTTTGAAGGCATAAAAATGATTAGTTTCTGAAAAATTTAAGTTGTGCTATTACCAATCAAAATTGATAGAAAACAATATTTTAATAAGAATGTCTGGGTTGAAAACTGTTTAAAGGTCCCATGACATGAAAATTTCACTTTATGAGGTTTTTTAACATTAATATGAGTTCCCCCAGCCTGCCTATGGTCCCCCAGTGGCTAGAAATAGCGATAGGTGTAAACCGAGCCCTGGGTATCCTGCTCTGCCTTTGAGAAAATGAAAGCTCAGATGGGCCAATCAGGAATCTCCTCCTTATGAGCTCATAAGGAGCAAGGTTACCTCCCCTTTCTCTACTTTGCCCGCCCAGAGAATTTGGCCCACCCATGAGAGAGAGACATCATGGCTTTCAAACGAACAAAGTGGCAGTTGGTCAAGGCCACACCCCCACCTTCCACCTTGCCCCCCCCTCTCTCCTCCTCAATAGCATTTAAAGCTACAGACACAGAAATGGCACATGCTAAGGAAAGCTCATTGTGGGACTGGCTCTAGTGGCTGTAATTCTGCACCAAGGCTGAATTTCGGGAAAGAGACTTCAGATACAGTATTAGGGGACCACTAAGGTCTATATAAAAGCATCCAAAGAGCACCATGTCATGGGACCTTTAACGATCAGCCAGTTACTGACACTTTCTCACTGTGACAGCTGCAAGGCTATTGTGGTGGCCTTCTGTTATCTGCCACTAAAAGGCAATGGCTTTGACATTATGGAAGTGAAGCTATGATGAATAGACTGCTATATTTGGCAATTTATACCTCAACAAGAGCCACATAGAGATTGTAAATGACAGCAGTGAAAGTTGTTTTGCTTTATTTAGAAGCTAATGTCTGCAACTGTGGTTTTGAAAACTCTTTGAGGTGCATCGATACCATCTGTAGCATCTGCACTGATCCAGCTCCTTAGTACCCTTTTTAATCCCCTATATATTTTCATCTAAAATACATTTCTCTGTTGCAGATGCCAGGACTCATACTTTAAAAAATGTGTCGTTTATAAATATAGTGTGGAGGCCCTTTATAATAGAAGGTAATACAAATGCGGAATGTAATTTGTGCCAGACTTGGGTACAATTAACTGCAATTGACACATTTACAGTATTTAACTGTTAAATTTCATACTATTGACAACAACATGAATTGCCATTTTAATTACTTGTTACTATTATCACCATTGCAAGGTTAAGTGTTCCACTCTGTTTTAACAGCACTTGGAGTGACGGTACACATGTCAGGCTACAGTCAAGGACAGTCATGCAGTGATTCATGAGCTGCTGAGAGCTACACCTGCCCAATGTGCTGTGACTTCTTGACCTTAACGTATCACAGTGTGTCTGCTCTCTGGGTTACTTTGCTCTTCCCCTTTTGTTTCTCTCTCCGCCTCTGACTAATTCTGATTTCAGGCTGCGAAACATGAAATGGCAGAAGAGGTATCGCTTGCTGGTCTCCTCGGGTCAAATGAGACGAGTGCAGCTGTTGCTGGATCGACTTAAAGAGCATGTATACAGTAGGGAGGGGGCTTCCCTGAATAATTTGTCTCCCTCACTCACCCTCTCTCTACCACAGCCACAGTCCCAAACATGGGTCATTTGTCTGTTAGTGCTGGGGGGCAGTGCTTGCTTCCTTACATCCCAAACAACAACAGGCAAAAGCAGCAACTTCAGCACCAATCTCTTCTCCTCCCTGCCTGCCTCTATCTCATCCTTCTCTCTCCCTCTCATCCATTTCAGATTCTGTTAAAGAGGTCAGAAAATGGCTTCCATTCAGGACAGTCTGGGAACTCTCTTGTGCGCACACACATGCGCGCGCACACACACACACACACACACACACACACACACACACACACACACACACAGGCCCCCTGTTAAAATGTCAGGTCAGCAGTAGTGGTGCAGTAGCAGCAGCAGCACAGCGTGGCTGTGGCACCCCGGCGGAAGAATGTTCGTCAGCCTGCCGTGGCTGCAGTGAGCGCCTTTGTTCTGTGGAATGTGTCAGTGTGGAAGAAACCTGTGTTTATGGTGGTGTCATTGTTTGTGCGAGACAAAAACAGAGATGCTACGAAGCTCAGCTTTTAGTGTGCAGTTGGTGTAGGTGGTTGTCATCATATATACGCACATTCATTTAAAGCAGCTATATAGTCAATATTTTTGGATGTATGGATCACACGATTACTTGAATGTGAAAGGGGTCTTTCGTAGCAAACTATCATCACCCGACTTTTTAGCTCTTCAAGAGATTCTGAATACTCTAAATATAGCCAAACAATACTTGTGTCTACAGTCATGCAAACAGCTCTGTGGGGTTACTTTGTCCTAAACGCTAACGCTTGCATGCTAACATGCTCACAATGACAATGCTAATAGGCTGATGTTTAGCAGGTGTTTTGTTGACCATGTTCATCGTTTTAGTTTAGCATGTTAGCATGCCAACATTTGCTAGTTAGCACAAAACACAAAGTACAGCTGAAGCTGACGGGAATGTCTGCAGGTATTTCTAAGATTTGATCTTCGTTGTTGATGTAAGAGGAAAAACATGGGACTGCATTCTTAGCTGCTCTGCCCTTCATGTGTGCATACAGTGTACACACACACACACACACACACACACACACACACACACACACACACACACACACACACACACACACACACACACACACACACACACACACACACACACACACACACACACACACACACACACACCCCTTTTCTTTCTTCATCTCCCTCCCTCTTTGCTCTGTATATCATGTGTATATAAGTATTCCCAGTCTCCATCCTCTGGTCTATCTCTCTGTCACTCAAAAACACCCTGAGCCCTGAGCACTTTCAATCTTCTCATTGGGATGAATACTATATCTCTGCAGTGTGCAATTGTGTGTGTGTGTGTGTGTGTGTGTGTGTGTGTGTGTGTGTGTGTGTGTGTGTGTGTGTGAGAGAGAGAGACTGTACTGTGCACAGTATATTGGTATGCACAGTACTGTATGGGTTGATTTCTATGCACTGTAGCCTGCTGTGTGAATGGTAACGTGTTGGCATCCTGCCTGCCTATCAGCAGCCGTTGTTGGCCACATGAGAAAATTGAAAATCAATGGTATTGTATTATCAGCGAGCCTGAGGCCTGGCATTCAGTGATACCATGTGAGTGTATGTTTGTTTGTGTGTGTGTGTGTGTGTGTGTGTATGTGTGTGTGCTCGCACCTCGGTTCTCTCGTTCGGCCCAGAACTGCTCGACAGTTTTGGCAATGTCACTGTTCTCTCTCAGTTCTTTCTGCCACTGGCGCAGCTCCTGCACATCTGGGTGTGCCCTGATCTATAACACACACACACACACACACACGCACACGCACACGTGCAAACACAGCTCATGCATGAATTCACATAAGCAAATATCATCAATAGCTTAATTAAGCTGCAAGCTAATCAGTGCCAGTTAGCTGCCAGTGTTGTCCATTTAGAGTGTCCAATATGTTATGAATTGTATAACGTCTTGTTTCTGATTAAACCTGCAGAAATCATGATGTAGATTTTTTCACCTGAAGTGGATGCTTTGTTTCTGAGAGTAACAATGCACAAACAATAATAAGTCATAGTTTTTATCCTTTGGTTAGTAATTTTAAATAAAAATATTGTTACAGTCCCGACAGTCTTCTTGGGCTAGCAGGCCCAGTTATTGTCTAAACGTAGAACACTGTGATTACTGAGTGTATTCCACATGCTGTAAACTAATAGAGCAGTTTGAAAGACTCTTTCTCTCTCTCTCTCTCTCACACACACACACACACACACACACACACACACACACAATGCAAAGAGCTGTAGAATCAACAGCAGAACTAGGTCTGTGATTCCAGCTGAATGATCCGTGGCCAGTGATGTGTCACAGCCACTCAGGACGTCATTGTTAATATGTTAATAAATCATTCTGTTATACTGTCTGGTGGTTAAACAGTAAAGGTGGCTCATTTACTGTGTTTGGAAGCACCACAACCTCTCCATACTCTGCTATTGCCAGGTCATCTGTCACGGTCTGTATATATTTATGCTCATATTACGTGGTAAATTGTCAATATCTTTACTGTGTGTTCTAACAACAGGGTGAAACAACTTAACAAACATGCCATTACATGCTCCGTCGTCTCTGCACATGCCTGCATGAGGATCTCAGGCTTATACAGAATCAGTAACATCTTTGAAAATAAGCATTTTATTAATGTTTTATTTTTCCTTCATATATATAATCTGTTTCATTTTTGTTTACTCTTTTTAATCTTATTATATTGTGGTGTATTTAATTATGTCATGTCTGTTTGTTGGTTAGTTTGTTGTAAAACAATTGTGTAAAAGAAATACTGGCCTGATTTTCATGAAACTTAGTGGAAGGGCGTAGCATTGGCACAGGAAGAACCCATTACATTTTGGATTGGATCAGAATCATGGGGCAGATACACAAATAGTTTTTCACTTTTGTTAACATTGCGAGATTGCAAGCATATGTGCTGTATTCATGTGGTGTAGGAATAATCGAAAAAATGTGTTCCTGACTGAAAATTCACTCTGCATTAACATTCTGAAATAGGGCATGCCTTGGCGGAGGTCTGCGCTCCCAGAGTGCCCTTCTAGTTCGCTCGATGGTGTTTTAAGCCCCCAACGTCGACTTCAAGGCAGTGCTGTGACCATTGACTTCAAGGCACCTAACCCTAACCATTGCCTAATCCTAGTGCCTTCCAGGCAGCGCTGCCTGGAAGACAACGTTGGGGGCTTAAAACACCAAACACCTTCTAGTTCTCTATATATTTTTATTATATAATTGAAGTGCTGAAATGTTGGAATATGGATTGTCCCATGTTTTCAAAGGTGCTGTAAAAATAAGCTTTATTATTATTGTTATAGTTTAAACATAAGCCAAGTTATGAATTTCATCTTTAACTTTGATGCAACACATTTGCATAACATAGTGAAGAACATATATTAAGACGTGTGTGTGTGTGTGTGTGTGTGTGTGTGTGTGTGTGTGTGTCTCAGTGTGTTATTTAAACGTTTAAGTTATTGATATAGCACACTGCTGTATTGAGCTATATTGTGGAAACGATGTCTGAAAGGACCTTGCATAGAAAATCATTCACTGTTGAAAGTAATGAAGTGTGTTAAGATGTATAGCTGAGTGTGTTTGTGCATCTGTGTCCACATAGATGGGTAAATGGGTCAGATTCTACTGCAGATTCATGTCAATAAGCTGTCTCGGATTCTACTCTCTGTCTCTGTAGCCAGCATGAGTTATGATTTTGTTCTCGGAGGAAACCCCTTTCAGTTGTTGTTTGTTTGTGTCTGTGTGCTACTGGCTTTCCTAAGAGATTATTAAACAGACTTGCAGTTTTAGATGAATAGAAAATGTCCCTGAAGAGCTAACTCTCCCTTCCTTTCTTTATCTCCTTCTCCTCATCTCCCTCTAACTTGGCCTCCTTCTCCTTCCTTTTACTCCTCCCTTGTTTTCCCTCTCTTCTCCTTCAGTAGCCAGTTGTGCCTCTCCCTCTCCTCACACTTAACATTAGACAAAAATTAATCTCTCATACCAGCCCCTTATTCTCCCCTCATTCTCCAGCACATCGATGTTTCATCTCTCCTCTCTACTCTGTATTCTCTCCCACCTCTCCCCAATCTTGTTTTCCTCTTACTCCTCCCTCTCCGTTTGACTGCTTGAATGGCGACAATAGTGTTGCTATTAGCAGTGTGTACCAAAGTGGGCCTGTTATATAAGCCTGGCGATGGGTTGAGGAATGGGTAAGACTAGCGGGCTCCAATAGTTAATTCACTGGGTGTCACAGTGCTGCAACAGCCTCTCTGCTGATGGGAGCAAACCATAGAAATGGAAATGAGGGGTGAGAGGCAGGAGGGGTGGGGGGTTGGAGTCTGTCGTGTATGCTCACCATCGCTTGTGTTGTGTGTCTATTTGTGTATGTGTGGCCATTTCTACTCTGTCACTTTCCATTGGTGTCCTGCAGAAACCTTTTACCTCCAGTTCTTTTTCTTCTTTTTCTGTCAGCTACTGCTAACAACGGAAATATTACACCGATGTGGGACCCCTGAGAGAATGCCTTGCAATGTGTCACACACAAAGACAAAATCAAAGTCTCAGTTCTTGGAAAGCTGACTTTTTGAAACCAGGAGACAAAGTACTGAAATTATGTGTGTGTGTGTGTGTGTGTGTGTGTGTGTGTGTGTGTGTTTTGAAGCCTGTCTGTGTGCATCAGTACAGCTGATTAGCAGGGGTGAGGTATTGTTTTGACTTGAGTGCATCAAGGATTCTGTGTTGTGTGTGTGTGTGTGTGTGTGTGTGTGTGTGTGTGTGTGTCTATTTTTCCTGGTTTGAATCATTAATGAGCTTTTGATAATATAGTATCGTGTTGCTGTGATCGCATCGAAGATTGGGATTAAAGTGACCAGAGGGTCAGAGTTACATTGCAAGGTTGCATACAATCACACACATTATTTGACGTGCAAAAGCACAACCGCAAAAAAACACACACACACATACACACACATATATATATAGAAAATAACACAAGCACAAACACTAAAGAGGGACTCCATCCTCTTCCATCTCTCAAAGACAGCAGCACAAGCAGAACCCCCCACGCTCACCACGTACCCACTAAAATGCATGCACCACACAAACTGTGCACACTATGCCTTCTTACGCACCCACACACGCACATACACACACTTCAATCCTGCTGCACAGCCTTTCAAGCTGCCTTCCCTTTCTGTGCAAAGCTGCCTGTGAGACCAAGCTCCTCTCCCCAGTCTCACACTCTGCAGCAGCACAATGGCTTCTGTTTGGAGGAACTGGCTGCAGTCACATCATCAGCCGCACTGACAGGCTGCTCACCCAACTTCACACCCAACCCATCAATCATCTTTTTGTTGGCCTTCCATCAACGCTTAACCAGCTGGGCAACCTGTGATCTGACTCATGCCTTTGTACACTCAGACCCTGTAAGTGGTTGCACTGTCAATCTACTGTCCTTTGTAAGAACACTTAGACTTAAATACTCTCTATATAACAGATTATAGTGGATATTACAGATATAATGACTACCAGATTAGGCCTTTCATGCTATGACCAGTCTTCTGGTTCTATTCTATTCGGGGGCAGCGTGCCCCTACAGCCCTTTTCCAGGAAGGGGGAAGTGAGGACGAAGCAGAGCCACCGGCTCTGAACGTCCTGAGTGGCTGTGACACATTTTCTGCATGAGTGTCACTGCACGTGGCCCCGTGACTGACTTAACACTGAAGCTCAATTCAAACCATTCATCTAGCACTGGCCATGGATCATTCAGCTGGAATCACAGACCTAGTTCTGCTGTTGATTCTACAGCTCTTGGCATTGGGTTTGTGTGTGTGTGTGTGTGTGTGTGTGTGTGTGACTGTCACAATATTTTTATTTAAAATTACTAACCAAAGGATAAAAACTATGACTTATTATTGTCTGTGCATTGTTACTCTCAGAAACAAAGCATCCACTTTAGGTGAAAAAATCTACATCAGGATTTCTGCAGGTTTAATCAGAAGCAAGACGTTATACAATTCAAATACCAATCCGAATTATAATATACGTATGCATAGTTTTGTCACAGAAATGACCATGCAAAAGAAAACATGGAAAACATGCATTAAAAATGTTTAATTACTTTTCTGTGGAGAGTTAGATGAGATGATCGATACCACTCGTGTCTGTTCGGTAAAGTGAATTGTCATTTTTACACTTTTTCTACAGAGCCAGGCTTAAGTAGCTGTTTCACTCTGTTTTCAGTCTTTATGCTAAGTTAAGGTAACCACCCGTTAGTTGTAGCTTTGTATTTACTAGACAAATATGAGAGTGGTATTGATCTTTCATCTAACTCTGCCAGAAGGAAAATAAGTGTATTTCCCAAAATGTTAAACTAATTCCTTTACGTTTTTATAAACAAATAAATAAACCATAGAATAAAATCTGACAACAGATCATAAGCTTAAACAAGAAAAACAAACATATTATCTCACCTGAGTTAGACTTTAGATAGAATGTACTATGCTGGGTTAGGTTAGACAGGGCTATGCTGCACAGGACAGTGCGCTGCTGTGGCCAGGAAAAGGCCAACCACAGTGTGTGCCTATTTATTACAAAGCAGCCAGCCACATTACTCAACTCAGCTGACCAGGCCTGAGAGAGCCTGAGAAGCCTTAGTTATTAGTAGCGTGTGTGTGTGTGTGTGTGTGTGTGCATGTACATACGTGTGCATTATATAGATGAATGGATTAGTGTTAGGCTAAGGCACACAGTGTAAAGAAGATTATGTAATATGTTTAGACCCAGCAGCTCTTCATAGTTGTATGTGAGAGAAACAAGAGCATTCAATTGCATTGTCTGGGTCAGAGATGTGAGTTAGTGTGTGTGTGTGTGTGTGTGTGTGTGTGTGTGTGTGTGTGTTCTCTATCTCTACTGGTGCTCTTCTTCATTCCTCACTATGTTTGATGAAAACGGTTAACAACAGAGGGAAAAAATTCCAAGCTACAAAAATACTCGCCCTCAGTCTGTCTGTCTTTCTACAAACTTGCACGCACGCACACGCGCACACACACACACACACACACACACACACACACACACTGCAGTCAGCGCTGCGTTAGGCAGGTTATATAACAGCACAGAGTGTAAGAGTGAGGGGGGAAAGAGAGGGTGTGTTGAGGGAGTATATTGATGAAAGTAGAGGTGTGCAATTTGGATAATAATACAATATTTTTAACAATATATTTAAGTATTAAAAAAAAACTGAAAACTGAGTCAAATGATTTTTTTTTTTTCTATAGCAAAATCCCATAATCCTATTAAACCCTCATCTCAAGCACTTAAAATATAGGACAGATGATAGTGAAATGTAGCCTGATATTGACTATATTAAATCCGTGAACCCTAATTCCTTGATGGGAGAGTTTTGTTAGAATACATTCTTAATGGGAGACAATAAATGATAATATTGAATTATCACGTGCTATTTGAGTATGTACACATTCTCGCGTACACAGACACAAATGGTGACAAAGAAACTAATAAAGTTTTACAGTGCGTCAGTGCTTCACAGATGACTTGTGCTGATGTCCTTGTCTCTGCTCTGCTGCCCACTGAGCTGTTAACTGCTGTTTTTCTCGAGCCAAGGTAACAGCAGACGTGACACACTACAACGCCTGTCAGGACTTAGTGCCTACCCAAAATATCTCCACCCTGTGTACCTTGAATAAGTCATGATCTTAAGACACAAACCTTCAACTTCAGACCCTAATTGTGCAGTGTTCACAGTCTCCCTGTGCGTCTCTGAGGCTCTCTACCTATTCTTAGCTGCTACAAAGCTGCATTTCCCTCCACCATGCCCCATTCCTAATCCAAAGCCACTCTGCAACATCATCTTGCCTTTCTCCTCCCTTTTTTCATCCATCCATCTGAAAATATTCCTAACATAGCTTGAGCTTCATCCTTCCATATACTTCCTCTGATTCTCTCACTGTCTCTTTCTGGCAATGTCTCTTCCTCTAAATCCCTTGGGGTTGCTGGGCTGCAGTGCTATCAGCAGCCCTACTGAACCTCTCTTAGTTCAGGGTAAACAAAGTGAGGAGTGACAGGCAGCCAGCTCACTGCTGCCACCTCATGTGAGCAGAGCAGAGTCCGCTAAGACTTTTTGTTGTTGCAGAAATAGAAAAGGAAGTGTTGCCCCCTGCTGGTGCACAAGTAGCCCAAACATGGATGCATGCAGACACACATTCAATACATCTTTTCTTGCACACACCCATAAATTCAACTACATATAAAAATGTTCAGATCATTCAAACAGAATGTAATTCTACATGACAGCACAGCTGGCATATTTTCCTCTCAATGGTTTGTGCAGCAACACTGAAGCTGAATCCTCCCACAAGCACGGATAAGAGGAGGATAAGAAACGAAAAAGTAAGCGCTTCTGTTGAAACAAACAAAAATATGACCCTTGCTTACATCCCTACAGCATACAAGACTGGGTTTATTTGTGTGCGAGTGTGGAGAAACTGCTGCTGTTTGCCTCTGGTAGTGTTTATTTATATCAAAGCACACAGTACTTCAGACCACAACGCCCACACAGGAAGGAATTAAGTCCTGGCATCACTGATGACATAATCAAGCTGCTGAATGGAACTGCAGTCCCTGTGGAAGAGGGGCTTTTCAGCAGGATGGGATTATACAACAAGATATCACTGTGGGCCAATGCACACGCAGGAGGGCGCCTACAGTATTGTTTGTTCGGATAACAGACCCACACACACAGACAGGCAGGCAGGCTCACTGTGGTGTGTGGGGTAATTGTAGGGTTCCTTCAAGCCTTCTACTTCAATATCCCAATTTTTTCCACTCTGTAACTTCTTAAATCAATCTGAAAAGTCTGGGAGGTGGTAATTAGTGTTGGCCAGCTTGACAAGCCCATCCAGACATAGCTAAAGTTATGTGTAAAATATGTCAAGTGATAGGTTTTTCTTCCAGGCTTTTAATTTGAAATGTACCTGATTTTCTTAGACTTTATATGTTTAATTTTATTTTCCATATTTTAAGACTTTTAGGACCTCTGTTGAGCCAAAGTAGTACATTTTCTTCCACCTTTGTCTGTCTGCAATCCTAGACCCAGTCCTTTAATATACTTTTGGACAGAAATCCTGCAAACACAATTTTTCTTTGAGTCATTTCCAGTGTTCCAATGTACCTTGTATCCCCTCCAGAAAGCCTGGATGAGCAGAGCAGCCTGATCCTTGCTCAGCAGTAGAAACAGAGGGATGGGAGGCCTGGGACTGAAGACAGAGAGAGAGAGAAAGAAAGAGAGAATATATATGTCAAGAGACAAAACAGGAGGGTGTATAAAAATATGCAGCTCGTACCTGTGAATGAGCATGTTTGTCTGTTAAATGTAGTATTTGCATAAGTATTTGCTTGCAATTAATGTTTGTTTAATACTTTAGATACAGCAACATGGTGACCATGGATCTCCAAAAGGCCAAAGACAAATGTGTATCATTTCTTGACAAACAATGAATTTGCATGTAACAGCTAAACAGGTAACAGGTCCGGGAGACACTCACTGCATGCTGAGCCAATGTTTGACAAAAGGGATGTCATGAAAGTTCACTGGAACCTGTTCTCGTCTGCGGGGGTTGTGGCTAAGGAAAGAAGAGAGAGAGAGAGGACGAAAAAAACATGACACACAAACCCAATTGTTTTGCACGCAGCACTTAAAATATTTGAGGGAATTGATGGGGTGAGATGAGTAATATACACTGGAGAGAGAGTGCTGTGTGCGTGCGTGTGTGTGTGTGTGTGTATGTGTTCTTACTTGTAGAGCCACTCAGTCAGGAAGTCGCATGGGTTAAATGCTGTTTTTTTCTTCTGCAACACAAAAGATCAATGCCATGCATTACACAGAAGTAGTATTCAGCCCTACTTATACTTATTACATTAGTAAAAGTAACAATATAAAAATGTAGAAATACTCCATTACATGTAAAAGTCCTGCAATCAAAATCTTACTTGAGTAAAAGCACAGACATGTTATCAGCAAAATTTACTCAAATGTCCTCATTTTGGCTCCTGTCAATTTTATATTTTTGTGGATTATATTATTGGATTAATGTTACTGATGCAGTGATGTGTAAGCATTTTACTGCTGTATTTGGTCAAGGTGAAGTGAATTTATATTGCTACGTCGAACGCCGTCCAACCAGTAACATAGCGTTCGTCGTTCGACTGGTCATGACTGTTTTCCCAAGATGGCACCTTCTTGTATACGTGAACACTACTGTCTTTATAATCTATCTTTTTAATAAACTGTCTGTACACTTACAAAGTTCTCAATGTTTCGGTTTACATGTAGGGACCCTCATTATGCTACCGTTGAAGTGTGGTGCTATTTTGAGCCTTGTTGTTCTTTTTACTTTACCCGTGCCCCGACGACTAGCATTATAAGCTAATCAGCCGTTTGCGCTATCTTGTTTCAAGCTAGAGACACATTCGATTAGCATGAAAACAGATCCCATTGAACAGTCGACTCGGTACACGTGTTATTAACCCCTAGGTTCATTTTGCGCCGGAATTGTCCTTTAATATATTATAGCAATGTATTGTATGATTTGTTTTTAGAATTTTAATTAGGGAAGTAACTAATAACTGCTACGTGAAATAAATGTGGTGAAGTAAAACATTTCATCTAATTTGTAGTGAATAGTTTAAAGAATAAAGCAGAAGAAAATGGAAACACTTAAATACAAGTACCTAAAACTTTTACCTAATCACAGTACTTGAGTAAATGATGTACATGTTATCTCATTTATCCAAACCGACAATGCAACCCAACACGTAGAATCCTTTAAATTCAGGTTTTAAATTAATCTGTGGTCATTTTAACAACATTGGTCGCCCGTAGTTTCTTTATAAGTTAGATGTTTATTAAAAGAAATTCAGACCTCGAAACAGCCATGTTTCTGGGCTTCTGTCAGCAAAGCCTCCAGTCCAGGCAACAACACTGGAAACACTCTCCTCTCCAAAAAACGTTTGACAGGACCTGACAGACCACAAACAAACAAACGATAATAAATATATACAATATATAAACACCGAGGCCTGTACTACGACGCAAGATTTGGCGTTAACGAGGTAACTTCAGGTTCAACCCAGGGTTTTGTGTATCACGACGGTGGATCACTTGTTACCGGGTTCAATCGCAGTGGTAACTTATGCTGAACACCTAACCTGGTCGGGAGAAGGTTATGTTGGAGATTAGAGATCAACTTGTGTTAAAGCACCGCCTACTGATCAATCAATACTCGATTGATAACGGCGTCACTGTTCTTAAAGATCCGGAACTCGGCGCGCGGAGAGAGAGAGGTGCGCTCATAAAAGATAAAACATTTAGAGACCCACAACCCCGTTAACATTCCCTGGTGGGTATTTTTATTTAAGATATAGATTTTTTTCAGCGGAGGAAATTACTTGTCGGCTTCTTGAGCCGTGTGTTGCCAATGCACACCCCAGGTAACAATTTTTGGTTCCCAGAACGTTCTGGGAACGTTCGTTTTTGGTTGCGGGAACGTTCCCTGAAGGTTAGTTTTTGGTTCCCATGGAAAGTTTTCCTGACGTTTAGGGAACGTTAGTTTTTGGTTACATCGACCCTTCCCGGAACGTTCTCAGAACGTTCCCAGAACGTTCCTAACGTTGCAACCTTTAGAGAACGTTCCCCTAACGTTCCCCTACCGTTGTAACCTTTAGAGAACGTTCCCCTAACGTTCCCCTACCGTTGTAACCTTTAGAGAACGTTCCCCTAACGTTCCCCTACCGTTGTAACCTTTAGAGAACGTTAACCTAACGTTATTTTTTACATTCCCATAACCTTTAAATAACTAACGACTGTGTTACCAATTTTATTATTAGTGTAAACTGTCTGTGCATGAGCAGTAAAAAACATAATAATAAAAACATAATTCAAACCGATGTACATGTTTTTATATTTTTTATTTGCTCTCACGATCGCTTCCACTGCCAGGGTTGCAACTGAAATAAAAGGCTAAAGCAACGATAGTTTATGGAAAGCACAAGTATTTATGGTCAGATCTTGTGCCTGACTGATGGGGAAGTGATATTAATAAGCGTTGTGATTTACGCATCTACAGCGTTGACTATTTTTTTTGCCAGCTTTCCTTCCTGTTTTAGGAAGCGACTGTATTGCGTTTTGCCTAAACCGTGTCTGTGTTCTTCATATTTATGTCGAATTATAGTTTGCTCTTCTAATGTAAACTATGCGGCTCTGGTAGATGTTTGCGATTGGTCGTGTTGTGCAAACACCGCCTCTTTTATGTGAACGCGCGCGCCACTGGATTGGGAAACCCTGGGTTGATTGATCTAGTTGTTAACCACCGTCGTGATACAGCTTATGCGGTTGTTAGGTTAGGTGAAGTCGGGTAACTGAAATCAATCCAGGGCATGTTGATCTTGATTCGTAGTACAGGCCTCATGATGGCAGTTCAGTTGCCCCCTGCAGGTCAAAGCCCATTCATCTTACCTCCATGTAGCTGTGGAGGTGATATAGTTGCAGCTGTTGACGGGCACTTCTGGCTTGAAGGACGAGGTTTTCCTAACACAGAGTAGCCAGCGAGAGCAGGGTGGAAAAGAAGAGGGTCAAAGTCTCTGAGAGGATCATCGTCCACAAACACCTGATGAAACCAATGATCATTTCAGAGGTTCCCGGAGTAACCGGATCCAAACTAAACAAGACACAGGGATGAATGAGCCGAATGATAAGCTGACCTTGGCTGTGGTGAGTCCATAGAAGACTGGGGAGTGTGTACTGGCGCTGTACTGGGAGAGCTGGGTGCTCACTGAGCTACTATCTGTCCACACAGCACTGGGAGGACTGGGCTGCTCCGCTTCATACTCTCCAAATAAACACAAAAAACAGCATTATTTTTACGTCGTTTCCACAAAAGCTTACGCCAATAACATTATCATCATCTTACCTTCACACACTTGTTGCCAAAGTGATTTTTTGGCTCCGATTATCTTCGACATTATTCTGCCTGTTCGCTCCAGTAGTTGCCAGGGACTCGCTAGGTTGCCAAGGAAGTATCGCTTATGACTTCCGGTGTACTACAAGCGCATCAAGTAGCTAGGCTAACATTGGGAGATAGAGAATACTATATATATATATATATATATATATTTTTTTTTTTTATCTTAATACATCCATGATATATATACTACAGTAAGGTCCAGCTGCGGCCTGTAGCCGCTCACGCCACGCCGCTTGTTCTTCTCAGATAATAAGGAACAATTTAACACAAAAGGGACAATTTAGCACTATCACTTAGCTAGCTAGTATTAAAAAATAGAGGAATAACCAAAACAATGACTCAACAGATTTTCGGAACAGTTTCTGGAATACAACACGATGGCTCGCCGAAAATATTTTTAAATAATGTTACAAAGAGTCCGACTTTACATACTTCCCAACGTTACTATAGTTACGTGATACCGAGACTTATTATAATTATAGTGTAACACCATAGATATAGAACATGTTCTATATCTATGTGTAACACATTAGGGTAACGTTGCTAGTGGCATAAGATAGGCTAAATGTTTTTATTTTTCAAATCATGCCAAATAACAGCGCTGCTCGTTTAATTCCGTGGTTCCGGTATTCGCCACTAGAGGTCAGCAGATGACGTGCTATAAATAACTGTAATATAAATACTCGTAATCAACCCAACTGTAGATTATGCCTATAAGAAGCCCCTATATACCTTAATAACACATTACATTGATAATTCACTCATTCATTTGGAATAACTAAAGAAATGTCGCGTGTTTATTTTTTTAATTAGGGCCTACTTCTTTGGCTATCATAACACTACACCAAAACATTGTAATCTAAGAAAATGCATGTAAGGTAAGAAGTAAACATAGAAAATTTGAATTGTTATTTAAAAAAGAGAACATTTTTAATCTACAATAAAGAGCATAATAATCTCTTTAGCCATGGTCATATTATTTAAAGTCAGTGAAGTTCTTCAAAATTAAAGTCTTTATTGGAATATATTCCAAAGCTGTTAAGTCATCTCATGACTGAACAAAAATAGCCATTTATCTTAAAAAAAAAAAAAAAAGTCCCAAGGTAGTTCCAAAATGCACCGAACAGCTTTTGACAAAATATACATTGCAGTAACTCATAATTTGCCGTCACTAATTGACTTGTTAATAAATAAGATTGTGAACAAAACATTTTTTATACATAACATTTTAGACTTCCCCATATTTGCAACCAAAATTAATGACTACACACACCCACCATTTTTGAAAAACAAACTGTGAAGACCTGTGCCACAAACATTTCTCTAACAAGTCATTGCAGTGCATCCTCTGACATCAACAACCCCCCAAAACAAAGAAAAAAAAGCAAAACACAATGAGTAACAGTAGAAATAATGGTTGTAATACATTAATAAGTATGATAATGACAGGATGATTTCTTTTTTTTTTTTTTATAAAGGAACACTGATAAAAGCAGATATTATAAAAGGACCAACTATCAACAATGAAATATACAGATTACATTCCTTCCGGGTTTCAGAACAGAGGGAGCCCATGTGAGGAGGACGTTTAGAACTGAGCTAGAGGGAGACAGACAGAGGCCCCTCTTTATAAAACAGAAAAGAAAAGAAAAAAAAAAAAAAAAATCACTCAACAGGTGTAGTTATATTATTTAGCGTTCTACACTAAGATGTTGAAAGCTAAATAATTATTATTTAGCTTTCAACATCAGTCATTAGTAATATGAGATCCAGGCACAGGACCCAAACCTTCAGAGAGGACACTCACTCAAATCCATGATGCATGTAAAAAGTTAATGGTTCGGGAAGAGTTACATGCTAGAATTAATCCTGAAGTCCATCCATAACCATACACATATTTCATCTAATGTACAAAGTTAGGAGCCTGACACAGAGCTCAGGTCAGCGGTTATATAGTGTTGCTGTGAAGTTAAAGGATCATTTGCATCAAGCCTCCACTTGAGGAAACATTCAGCCTGTCCGTAGGCAGCATGTTCAGTTCCAAAAAAAAAAATGTTATGGCTATGTGGATGCATGATGCCGAGCCTTGAATGTAGTGAACCTTACATGTCCAGTAGTATACACCCACTGTGAGTGTTGTCCAGTCCTGCACTCTGGCCAAACAGCTCAGTAAAAGTCATTGCAGAGACTTGACAGCAATAAATGGGAGTGACATACCTGGACAGTGTCACAGGCAAACGGTGTAGTGGCTTTGACCCTGAAAAAAAGTAGACTAACAGGAAATCAAAGTTAACTACAGATCATTAAGAACAGAAACTAAAAGAAGACAGAGGCAGTGTGCAGTGTGAGGAAATGGTACGACTGTAATCCCCCATTTCAAGCGGCCACCTCCCTGCAGGAGTGGAAGTTGCTCCCACGGGCTGATTCAGTGCAAGAGGCCTTTTTACGAATGGGGAATGGGAGTTTTAGCTTCTTCTGTGATCATTTCCAGTCCCCATAAGGACTTTCTTTTCAATATGCAAAACACATGTTCATGATTCAGTCTGGGCACATTCCTTTAACAATCCACAACTTCAGTGTCTTCACATATTGTGTACAAAAATGTCCACAGAGTACTGCCAAGTTCCCTCAGTTTTAAAGAAGTTGGCTAGAACTATGTACAGATAGGGCGATAGGTCATATATGAGCGTGTATGGTAGGGCTTGGTTCACTGAGGCCGAGGTTCTCCATGGACTCTGAAGCGGTACATGCAGGTGTATTCTGGATGACCCCAGTTAGACAGCACCCGCACCTCGATGATCTGGAAGGCCCTGTCATTCTTTTCCTGAATCAGAAGAGGGGGGGGATATTAACAACATGCTGGCAGGCAATTAACAGATTTTTATTTGTAATAGGTTAGGAGTAGAGTTGTTCTGATAGAAGTACCGGATATGCCTCCGATACTGCCTAAAATGCTGGTATCTTCAGGGTACCCTCAGGGTTCTCCAAGTTGAGTTTAAGACTTTTTAAGATATTTTAAATACTAATATAATAATAAATAAGTGTGTTGTACTCTAATAACATAAAATGAGAAAAAATATTTGTCCCATTTAGAGCTCTTACGCTATGAAACAAAAAATAAATAAAAATAAAGTAAATGTAAATGTTACCCACACAAAATACTTATTTATGATGTTATGGCATTTTTAGAATATTACATTTAAGACTTAATACTTTTAAGATCCTGTGAGTATGCAAGTCTATGCACGATCCGATACCCTGTAATTTAGCCTTGAAAAAATTTATACTTTTAAGTAGTTTGTGTTCTTTTTCAGTTATGACCGACTGTTGAACTAGACAATAAAATAAAGTTCTATGGCATTCATTCTCTGTATGCATTTGTTCATGTTTTACAAAGGGTTTAACCTGAGCCAGGCCATACAACAATGACAGCAATCATATCACATCCATACAGGGTTAGTAGTATAGTAACAATAATAATAAAAAATATATATCTCTATCTCTCTATCTTAAATGCACTGGTATTGAATCGGTATCGGCAGTTACCCAAGTTCAGGTATCGAAATCTGTATCGGGAAGGACAAAATAGTATCAAACATCTCTAGTTAAGAGGTGCGTCTTAAGTTACCATGACAGCGAAGGTTTGCAGTGACTCCCCATCTTCTTCATATATGTAGTGCCCCAGCAGCTTCCCTTCTTCCTGGTACTCGTCATCTAGACCCTGTACGCAAACAAACATCAGTGAAAATAGGCAATCGTCACTGTGTCCAGGTGTAAGGCTTTATGTTAATATGTTTCTTACAAAAACAGTGAAGTTGCGTGGGGCGCTAGTGATGTTTCCGGTTGGGGACAGGGCCTTGGGGATATGCTCCATGCAGAAGGATGTGGGCAAGATCCTCAGGGACAACCGGATCACCAGATAACCCTGAGAGCCTTTAAACGCCCAGCAGTTACCGGGGTACACGTCGGGCTGAGGAGGGGAAGTGAGAGGAGAAATGCCAAAATAAGTTTCATAATAGCAGCTAAGACTTGTGACTGAGTGTTCCTACTAATCAGTTTTTATTTCCCAACAACAGTTAATTACTCAAATAGTTCATCAAATAAAGAAGGACCATGTTTGGATCTTAAATATATCATAATAAGCTTAAAGGATAGGTTCACAAGTGTTTCAAGTCTGTCTTAAAACAATAGTCATGAACATTTAAACAGGTTTTGCTAGCTGTAATCATTCCTCCTGTTCATTAGCCATTAGAAGATTCCTTCTTAATGTGCTTTTCCTGTAAATGATGGGGGGGAAAAGGTAAAATGAGGCTTCAGCACTGTGACTTAGTCAAATCAAGTAAATGTCTTCCAAAAACCAAAATTTCCTTTTTTTATTTCCCTGCTGAAAAGCGGAGTGATTACAGAAATCAGAAAGGGCCGTTTCAAAGTTCACATGACTATTGTTTTAAGACAGATTTGAAATTTTTTTAACCTGCGCTTTAACTAACCAACTAACATCATGAATATCTCCTGGTGAGGCTCACCTGGATGACGACACGTGGAGACTGGGAGAAGTACCAGAGTGGCAGGCCGAACAGACTCATGAGGGCCGTCTTGGTCTCATATGTCTCGGAGCAGCGAGTGCTGAGGATGCTGCCACCTGAACACACACACAGACGTTAAGAGGAAGCAGTAAACTTGAATTTCATTTCAAATAACTATTAATACACTTTACAATGATTGTGGAGTTCAAAATGGTGGAAGTTGAGGGTCAACCATACTGCACAGCTTGTGTGTACTGTTCCAACTTCAACAGCATTCTTATCCTTAAAGCCATCTGTCAACAATTAAGATGGGCATCATGTCCTTACATAGATGCACAGTCAGTCATTGTGTATTATGTTCTTGGACCTCTGGCTACTCTTATCATAAGGAGAGAGACTAAGGCAACAACGTCTACATTGACATTTGTCTTTATACTGTACACCCTGACCTAAGATAAATATTCCTCATGTTTGCTGATGTTTCCTCCTTATTTGGTCCTAGATGACACCAGAAGTTAGTCTGATAATCACCAGTTGGACCGCTGCTCCCTCTGCTTACCAATTTCCTGGGGGAAGCCCTTCGCCCACTAATAAACATGCAGTGAGCTGTGTTGATGCTCATGGTGCACTTAAATTATATAACAATTGATTAAAAACATTATTATCATGGACCATTTCTGTTAACACGTATTAGTTAAAATGCCCAAGCCTGCTATCTTTTTAAAGATTTTTTGGCATCTCAGCCTGTATGACAGACAGGAACCTCTCAATACCCACGCCCACTGTGAAGTGACTCTCTCCTGTATGTCAACAGAGCGTTCAGTAACACGCCTGACAATGGAGCCTGAGCTTTTGCTGTTAATACCCTGTTGTCCTCGAGCCTGACTAATGCCTGCACCCTTATTACGTAAGAGACATACATTAGAGCAAAGTGCAGAGTTATGAAACAGCTGGCTTGCTTACTGACTTGGATGGGGAGGCGCTGACATTTATGTGAGGCCTTTGTCTTACCTCCAGACTCCAGGGCGTAGTCCACCTGGCCTGTTCGATCCTGGGAGTAGAGCCTCAAAGCGTTTTGGACAATCAGCTTCACTTGCTAGAGTAGAGACCCAAGACAAGCGATAAAGCTTAAATCAGAGCCTCAAACACATGGCAAACACACATTTTTAAAGAGCTTAGTTTAGATTATATGATTTAGATGGAAATCCACAGCCATGATGATGTCAACAGTAGAACGTGTGTACGTTCATTACCTCTTCTGTCAGTCCTTCAGCAGCAGCACTGTGCTGGACAGTCCCGGTTACCGTTTGAACAATGGTCTTGGTTTGGGACTCAACCTCACCCAGGGTTTGGGCCCGGTTGAGCTCCAGCTGCAGGGACACGTTTCTCAGGATGCTCAGCTCCAGGGAGGACAGGGAAGCCTGCAGGTCGGGGGTGCTTACATAGCGCTGGGACAGCCAGAGGATCAGAGACTCAGGCACCTCTCCCTGCTCCTCTCCTGACCCACCACTGCCGAAGAACAGGGCCTGCAACTCCTTACGCACCTGGGAGGACACCTGGGAGGACACCTGGGATGATATCTGGGAAAAGGATACACAGAAATCTAATGAATAAAGAAATGCAGTAGAAACTACATGTCAGGAAAAACTATGTACGTAACTGCATCACAGAAAGGGCAGATTAAAGCCCAAACAGGAGTCAATATTTGTGTTACTTACTGTCTCCTGCAGTGTGTCCAGCTGCTCACACTTGCCCTTGCATCCCACAACACCCTGCAGGTCCTGTCGGATTTTGCCCAGCTCCACCTCAAGTCTCTGCACCTCCACTAGCAGAGCATCATGGTCCTCCTGCTTCACACCCACACTGAGTGAAAGACAGAATCTACATGTGAGCTGCCGTAATCTCTGACAATTTGCGCACAAAATGGGAATAGCACATATTAATAATAAAAAAAGAAAGAAATAGAATCAGTCAACATGTGGACTTGGAAGGTTTACTTATTCTTCCTGGTTTTTGTACCTGGCGGGAACTGTGTCTGCTGATGAAGTGACAACCTCCTTCTCTCTTTCCTGCTTCTCGAGCTCATACTGCTGCTGCTTCTGTTGCACTGACTACAACAAATACCATGTAAAAGGATTACTGAAAATTGCAGAGAAAACACAAACTACAATAACACCCTTTCATAAGACATTTGATACAGTACCACTGTTCCTTTGTATACAGACTTATCTCATGCTATTATAAAAGATTTTGGTAGTTAATAATTTGACTCCAGGCTTTGTACGACTGCCTGTGCTGGGTTCCTTTTTAATGTTTAACCCCTACGCTTACATTCTGTACTTTATTATGGATTATAATCTTGTGCTTGTTTGCTTTTATGATTCATCTACTTCATTTTTGCTTCTATTTATAATTTTGGCAGTTGTAATGATTCACTTTTATGACTTATTCAACACTGGGCCCAAGGAGAGTCGAGTGAGGAGAGTTGACAATTAGACATTTATACGTAACACTGGCACAAGTGTGGCGGGCGCGCCTGTAAAATAACAAATGTAACAAACAAATGTAAAATAAATAAGCCATCTCGCATGCATGTTTTTAAGAGGTTTCTCAGTGGAGAAGCAGTGAATCTGCTGAACGTACCTCAGTCTTGGCAGCCAGAGTGTTGAGCAGCAATTCTAAATCAGCCAGCCTTGTTGCCTGACCCTCTTGGAGCTGTTTCTGCTGCTCTGCACTCTGCATGGAGAAGGGGTAAAAAGAAAAATGTGAGATAAACGTAAACCTTTTGATCAAAACATCACTGTTGTGTGTTGTAACTGAACATTTATCCTCAGCTCTTTACCTGTGCTCTGTGTGTGCTCTCCTGCGTCAGCTCTCCCCGTAACACGGCAAGTCTCTGCTCCAGCAGGGAGGACACCCACAGTCCCAGGCTCTCCCTGTCCGTCTGAGTGTGAAGCTGCTCCCTAAGGGTGCTGTACAGACCCAAAACTTCCCCGTGACGCTGCTCCTGCTCCTGGTCACCCTGCTGGACTCGTTCCCAAAGCAGAGTTAGTCGTTGCTCAATGCGCTCCAGTCGCTCCAAGTCCACACTAGAGACCACCACAGGGGGGATGGACGGCTGAGGAAGAGAAGGTTTGGAATAGATACAGAAAGAAAGTTGCAAATTGAGGTGACTTCAAGACAGTCCTGCATTGCACCAGACACACAATAGCATTTTATTTATTTATATATATATATATATATATATATATATATATATATATATATCTCTCTCAACAATCACACAGTGCTTTCTAATTATTATTTAGAGCTATTCATTGTTTCATCTTACTAGTGCCTGTGAGACCGGGGTGGCTGGGGTCTGCTCCACTGGAGTCTCTGGTGCAGGGACGGGGACAGAGGCAGGAACTGGAGAAGAAGCTGGCACCAAGTTAGCCAGGAGGGTGAAGGGAGACGCAGGACGCCACTCGGTTAGGTTTATGGCTGGGAGGTAGGCGAGAAGGGCAGCAGTGGACGGACCCCACAACCATAAAGCTGCATATAGACATTACATTGTGAAGGTTAAACCACACCTCACCTGCTGGTTGGTCATTCATAACAAACTTACGATGTGCGGATAAACTTTGTTCAAACCCTTCAGAAATGCATTTTAAATTCTGGTCAATATCACAGATGCTAAATAGGCTGAATTGTGGTTAAATGTGTATAAAGTAATTCACTTTTATATAATATTTACATTTAATGTGAAGCTGCAGCTGCATGGTGTCTTGTGTTTACTATTTCCTTTAATTTAAACATCATACACAGTAGCTGCAATAAAGTGTTGGAACAAGCACATCATTATTATTATAGATACACAATAAAATTGACTTTAAGGGACAAGCTTGTAAATGATGGAGTAGTTCACCAGGTTACCAGAAAAAAAAGAAAGAAAGACATGACTGCGTTTATGTTTTGCTGATGTGTTAAGTATGTGTGAGCAGTGCTGAACCACAGAGTGGAGTAACTCACTAAAAGCCCAGAAAGGCTGACCTGAATCTGGTTATGGATGTGCAGCATACTCTGGGGATGCGTGCTGGTTAGGACAGCTACTGCCTCACTACAGAGTGATGTTTCTCTGTATGTGCTCACTAAATGGGTTACACCTGTTATAATGCAACTTCTTATAAACTTACCGAGGAGGAGCAAAAGGGGCAAAAGGAGCAACAGGAGCCTCCAGAGTTTGGGAAGGCATCTGAAACACAGAGTCACACAGTGGTCAGATAAACGCACAACTGACAAGAGTATGTGTTTTTAATTCAAAAAGACAAGAACCTTTATGAATCAAATCTGTCAAAATACATCAAAGGAAAGCAGGCATGGTTCCTCATGACAATACATGTTGAATTATCAATCAAAATGCAGTATTTCAAGACACAAGGTTGATAATTCTATCACGATTGCTTTCACAGCTCTGAAAATTTGGCCACTTGGGGGCAGCAGAAACAACAACAATAACATAATATCAAGTTATTAAGTTCACATGGGGAATGTGTTAGCAAACAGTTGCTTTATTTACACATCCAGCAGTTATGGAGCAATATTATGATTCATGTGGAGCTGTGTTTCTGGCCACCTAGTGAATATAAGTACAATATGCACTCGCTTTGCTTGTGTACCAACTGCTGAGGGAAATATCTGGCTCTTTAGCTGCTAAATGCTTCACTATGTTCACCAGCTACTCGCTAACTGTGTGTCTGCTGTTTGGTGCAGAGCAGGTAGTGTAAAGTGCCAACCTGGTCTCACGCCAGTTCGTGAAAAGGTCACGTTATTTTGATTTATTGATTTGTGTACAGGTCACAATTTTCTCGTTTATTTCGTGTACAGGTCACGATTTTCGAAAGTGACCATTTCACGAACTGCCATGACACTGGGCTGCTCTGGGGAACGCCACAACGGGGAAATGAAATGCCACACGCCGGCGACAACAACAGGACGGTTGTGGTTAGGAAGAGAATAACACGGAAAGGAACTGCAACACGCGGGTCACGATCCCCGGTCTCCGGGGTGAAAGTCCTGTGTTGTCTGACTCATCCACTGCCCCAACCAACCTCCCTGCGCGGATTTTCGCCTTATCAATACTAGTCACTACTGTAATCGTTCTGTGATCACGAAATATGCTTCCCATTGAAATACATTACTTTAAAATTCGTGCTCACCATACGAAAATAACGACATTAACGTGTTCAGTACACAAATCAATAGATTCAATAACGTGACCATTTCACGAACTGCCATGAGACTGGGCTGAAAGTGGGTTTTTAGAGCTTTTTGCTGAAACAACAGTTGTGAGCAGTGAGGGTGAACCAAAACTAGTAGAGTTGTGGGCTGGACAGCAAAACAATGAGCTGAAATTCACTATAAAGCTCTGTAAAGCTGTGAGGAGCTTCAGATTTAGGCCTTAACTCTCTGTTTGTTCATGACTGCGAGTGACCCCATTGTCATTTGATACATTGTTATTACAAACGAAAGCCAAATTGATATTTTAAAAACAATTTAACTGTTAGAAATTTCAGATTCTCACTTCTGTGCGTTGCAACACCTGAAGAAAAATAAGGGGGAAAGGGCTCTTACTGTGTCAGAAAGAAGACGTTGAAGAGAGACATGAGAGACACCAGCTGGTACCATCCTGTTGCAAGAAACCACAGAAGTCCACTGCCTGCCTTCACTGGGGAGATTGAATAAATATAATAAAAAAAAAAAAAAAAAAAACACATACAGACCGAGAATGAGAACACAATCACAACGAGTTGCCAAAGAAAGAAGCAGAGAAGACGCATATTTCTAAAAAAGATGAGAAAAAGGTGCCACAAACCTGGAGCTGTCAGGAGCATCCAGAACAGTGAGAGCAACCTCTGCACCACTGTCCCAACCCCTGATCCCAACGCTTTGCCTGCACTCACCACACAGTAACCTAGCTGGAGGACAAAGTAACCTGGAAGACAAGGTGAAAGAGGGACACATTTAAATGTATTAATGGCAGCACAAGTGGTCTACAACTACAAAGAGGCTGAGTTATAGACGTATCAGTACTAAACATATCCTTGTAACAGTATATTTACAGGCTGTCATCAACACAAGTGAAGTTCTGGTTAACCTGTGTAAGCTAGGACGCTCCACAGTGCCCCCGCCAGGCGTCGAGGCCTGGAGGACTGTGTGAGGAGGACGGTGTGTGTCTCTGAATGCTGCTTCCCTTTACAGTCATCGCCTGTGTACCCCGGAATGATGGATGACAGGCAGAAAACACAAAAAACAAAGTGCGTGTGAATGAATGACATTAAGATGGCTTACAAGCAAATAAAAAAGTAATACAATTCTGCAAATAAGCAAAGCAACAGAAATTAAAAAGAAAAAAAATCATTAACACTAAAATAATAGGTTTATAATAAAAAGACAACACAAGTGGTCAACTTGCATTTCGCACAATATGCAATATATTGTACGTGATGACAACATGAACAACTAAATGTATGACAACATGCCTGTGGTCATTCCTCAGCTGGGTCTCCTGAATGAAAAATGTGTTAATTAACTTTACTTCACTGTACCCATGTAGTTATCAGCCTAATTTTACGTGGTGCTAGATATGTGGATTTCACCATAATAAATGATTTCTAATGATCCAAAATGCTGATTATAGTCAGCAGAACGAAGCTGCATTGTGCACTCTTTGTGTGTCTCTTATTTTTGTGTGTCTGCTTTTCTTATTATAAGGTCCACTACTTTATGTTTAACCTCTGTTATCTATTTTATACTATTTGTATAAGTGCAAAAAAAATTAAAAAAATAAAACTTGACAAAAACAGCCTGTTATGTCAGGAATGATCATCATTTATGTCAAGTTTTGGTGTCAAAATGATCTTTTGAAACCGGTTTGAAGGACTAAAGAGAAGTATCTGCAGGTCACAACGGTCAACAGGCTGCTGACGGGTTAAAGCAGTTCACACAACCTCTGCTCACTGGTCCTAACACAGGTCACGCATCTAATTAACTCCGTCAATCATGGCTACCACAAGAAAATGTTCCAAGTATAGAGAGAAAGAGAAACCGTGTGTGTGTGTGTGTGTGTGTGTGTGTGTGTGTGTGTGTGTGTGTGTGTGTGTGCGCTTACACAGGGAACCATTGAGATTAAGATGTGATGCATCTTCAGTCACCAGATCCTTCACGTTCATGCTTCCACAGAAACTTGAGTGAGCTGCAACATACATACAACACATTTATTTACATAACAAAAAACACATTGTGTGAGAAGACGAAGTGAACGATGGATGAAGAAGAAGAGTAAATGCATGTCAACAATGTGACGGCAGAGGAAATCAATGCCTTCATGAAGAAAATGAGAATAGAGGTGCATGGAAACAGTTAAGAGGACACACTGTGACAACTGCTAGAAACAAAAATAAAGAGATGCGAGTTGTTGAAATTCTTCTGCAGCTGTAAAAGAACCGGCTTGAATCAGCAGTATACTGGAAAAAAATGACCTTGTACAAATTGAAACTTGAAACTTGCAGAGTTATCAATGAGGTGCCTTTTTAGTTCTGCTCGAGTGTTTATTTAAGTGCAAATCTTCTCATAACCTCATGTGAACTAAAAGGTGCAACTCATCATGTGATAGCTTTGTCCCAATTTAGGCAATTATATTTGGGGGGATGTACAGTTTTGATTTTGTTTCTAGTATACTTCCTCCTTCAGAAATAGAAAGCAACAGTGTGAGAGTGAAGGCTGGAAGGGCCAAGAAAGAAACAGAGATTATAAGGAGATCCTTCAAAGTCAATTCAACTACACATGCATCCTAATATTAGGCTTCTTACTCCTTAAACAAAAAAGTAAGAGTTTAGGAAAGTAGAGAAATGCCGAAGAAAGTTTATTAATAGAAGAGCAGCAGGAGCAGGACCTTCGCCCAGTGTTGTTACGGCTGGTACCTTGTCCTTCATAGCCATTAGCCCTGTAGCCCATCATCCTGTGGAGAGTTGTCTGCTTTAACAGCCACAGTTGGGACAAACTGGAGGACACAGCTTGTCTCATCGAGTCCGAAAACGACCCAAGTACACCTGGTGACACACCCGACCCGTACAATCACTGTTAGTCAAAACACACAGTGGAGGCATGGCTAGAGACACAAAGTAATAAAAATAAAAAAGGGTGATGCAATGATGGAAAAATTCACTTGAAGATACCCTAAGAGAAAAACGACAGGAAGCTATGGAAATCCCAATAAGAGGAAAGGTAATAAGGTTACATGTGAACGAAATAGACCGTGACTCAGCCAGAAATATTAAGAGTGATGATGAAAAGCCTGCTTAAGCAGAAAGTGGAGATTTAAAATTAGCTGCAAATGAGAACTTAGCCTCAGTTTCCTCAAGATCACTGAGAATCTCATTCTGAGCGGAGCGACGCTGGAAAAAATTGCCACCGCAAAAGACAGAAGAAGAAAAACAGAGAATGATGGGTAATTGATGAAGAGAAAAGAGCATCTCTTGTTGTATACCTTTTCCTGGAGGGCTCTTTGCCCTTGAACCCAGCCAGAGCACATTGTTGAAGAGCACGGTGACTAAGGACACTACGGGGGCCAGGGCTCGTTTGCTGTAGCGCATACACGTGTTAGACATAGACACCAGGACACCTGGAGAGAGATACCACTACCAATTACATTCTCATTATGACAACATACTGGCGATTTCACCTTCCAGCTTTAGAAGGACAAATGTGAGGAGGAACAGCAGTCTGCATTTCAAATATGACATGTCAGTTTCTCACCTATCTTGTTCTTTCGACTCCGGTCTCTGGAGTATATGCTTGTGAAAGGTGACGAGGAGGAGGAGGAGAAGAGGGCACCCGAGGAAGCTTCAGCCGCCTGAGATAATGATGATGATGATGATAATGATGATGAAGACCGTGTGATAGGGGAGTCCATCTTCGGAGAGTGAAAAGAGCAGTCTTTGCAGATGTATCCGTTGGAGAGTGAGCTATGGGACTTTGACGCAATGGCATCGCCATTGACACTTGATGAACTGTGGTCATTGCCAGAGCTCCTCCCTGAGAAAGAGAACAGCATGTAGACAGAAAAATAAGACTCATTAACTGAAAAACACTGTTAATGTCATAAAGACATTACTAACCAAGTATGCCATTGCTTAATTTAGAGATCTTGAGTTATTGCAAATTATTGTTTGATCATTCAAAAGTTTCTCTTTTCTCCTCAACAATTCAAATATGTCTGAAAATATATTTATATATATTTAAATATATTTCCAACATATTACTAGCAAAGACAAATCTGCCTAGTCGTAAAAAAATAAAAAATAATAATAAATTACAAATTGATGATAAGCTTACTGGCCTATAGGTAAGGTAGCCACTAATGTAGCCATCCACAGATACAGTTAAGCTTAAGGATTCACTGTGCCACACGTATTTTCAACATTAAAACATGTATAAAATGAATGAATTTGTCAACAACAATGATTTTAAAATGGCTTAGTATTGAATGCACCATGAAAAAGGTATATTTAAAGGCTTTAGGCGACCCTACATGTTTTTGTATAACAATGCATTGCATTTTATATGTTCATTATAGGTTCAAAGAAGTGCAACAGTTCTCTCCTAAATGTGGTGTTTGAAGTACAAGTATAAAGTAGTATAAAATTAAAATACTCAAGTACAAGTAAGAAATGCACTAAAATACAATACTTGAGTAAATGTACCTAGTAACTTTCTTGAAAAACTAAAAAGTATAAGGTATACGAGTCTAGCTTTTACATAACACATTTCTAAGCAGCAAAAACAATCTCAGTGTTAAGTGTTATAATGGTCCATATTATTTATATATGTATTCATTATAATAGTTTGTGAGACATAATAGCACAGTAATTTAATTATCCCTCACACTTTATTTAACATGTTCAAAATAGTGAGCATATAATAGGTTATATAACCTGTAACTAATATTTACCATTGTATATTTTTTAACATTTCTATTGCTGCTTATACTATTCTAGCTAACTAGCTAGCTCTAACTTTTTGCATTCTACAGCGCCTCATTTTGCTATGCAGAGCCAGAGTTTAATGTTAGCTCATGATATACTGCTTATACTTTCTTGCTACTAATTAAGAACTAGTTGGTCAACAAAGCTACAGTAGAGAGCCCAAAGAGAACCTGAATGAGTGAAACTTGCTTTGTGATAAAGGCCAAATGAATCACTCAAACACTGTGGGGGGGGAACTCTTCACAGCAGACAGAAGACCCTTTAGATGATGTCAAAGACAACCAAGAATAACTAACTGAATAAATAAAACTTTAAAATAAAATGAATTTACTCGTTTTCAAAAGGAAAACTTAAAAGTTGTATACCCTGCATGGTGGAATTGAATTAAAAGATTCTCAATTAACATTTTGCACATTTTTGGAATCCACATTTTCAACAACTGACCCCAGTGTCCATCCACAGAAGTCGAGGTGGTGGTCGTGGTGATGGTGCGTTGTCTCAGATGCGACTGGTCCACGATGGAGGTGAGCAAAGAGGCATCAGATGCTGTGTTAGTTTCCTGAATGACGCTGCTGCTGCTGTTGTTGTTGTTAATTGGAGTATTAGCGGCTGAGAAGGAGAGGGTTTTCCTCGGTGTGTTGACTTGGCTCAAGGATAAAGACAGGGAGCTGGAACTGGACTGCTGCTTTTTGCTCCGCAGCGTCCTGGGAGAGCAGAGATAGGAAATAGGAAGAGGTGAGTTTTGTTGCATGTATACAAGTATGACAGGCATGTTGGGACTACTACAAATGTATGTACAGTAGGGTCTGTCCACATACCCACACTATCAGCCTTGAGCATTTCTGTGCACGCTCACGGGGGGGGGGTGGGGGGGTGGGGGGCATGTCAGCAATGCTGTTGCCAGCAATACGCCTATAGGCAGTTTTATAATTATCACTTAATATTAACAAAAATCTATTCTTCTTAATGACAGTGATATAATGATATTGCGTATATGACATTGTCAACAAAAATACTAAACATCATATCCTATTTTCAATAATTTTGAAAAATATGTTGCTTTCTTTAAAAAAAATGTAGAAGTGAAGAAAACTTAAAATAACTTAAAATAATACATGTTTTGTCTCTTTTCTATACAGTAGAGCCACGTGCTTCTCACTTAATTGAATTGCTTTATTAGCTGTGTGGGAGTGTTAGTATCCATTACTAGGCTCACCGTGTCTCTCTCCTGGAGCTGGTGTAGCTGCTGCTGCTGCTGCGGTTCTGGGAGTAATCAGCCAGGCTCTCGTTGCCATAGTGACCGGCACCGGTCTGCAGGCGCAGGCTCCGCCGTGACATCCTGGGCGACTCATACACGGCAGCAATCTGGTGCTCCTTCTCAAAATCTAACGCTGCTGTGGAGTAGCTGGAGCTGAGGGACAGGAGGGAAGAGAGGAGCAGAAAGAGTGGGAAAGTAAGAAAGTGGGGGAGAAAAACAGGAAAAAAAAAGGTTTGATGAAAGGAGGACATATGATGACATGGCATGACAGATAATCACAGGGAGGGAAGTTTTTAATGTCTCCTGCAAGGAAATTCATTTGGAGACAACAGGCTTTGAGCGACTCCAACATCAAATCAATACTCAACAGGGATATCCTGCATATTTCCTGATGTGTGTGCGATCTTCAGCGAGGCTTTCTTTTAAAAACAAAAACAAACAAAACACAGGAACAGACCGTCCATTTAGAAAGCTGTGATGCAGTTGTTTCCCTGCAACTGGCAGTGGGCCTAACAGGAAGTGACTCACTCACAAGGGAGGGAGAAAACAGGACAAAAGAATAGGCAGTGTGTTTCTGAATGTCAAATTGGAAAAACAATTGCCAGATAAACATCCCAAAGTATGCAAGTAGGCTGAAAAAAAAAAAAAAAAAAAAGATTCTACTCCACTCAGTGCAATCCAAAGCCAACCGTAAGTGGAAACACACCATGAATGTTGTAAATTTGGACTTTGCCATGCGTTGTGCAGCTGTGACTCACAGGGCCACACCCACCTGGCAGGCAGAGTCAAGGGCAACATTCACACATGACTAACAGGCAACAGGGCACCAGTTGCGAAATTCAGTGGAACCATATTAAAAACAATTTTTATATCTCTTAGCTGCAAATAAACAAACAATGCTTACAAATACCACAACTATGCCCTCTTCCTCTACAGTAGTAAAGCAGGTACAGTTTTAGAGGCAACATAACATCAATCTCTTATATAATATTGGTCTGTGTTTAATAATAGCTTACACTATTGGTATTGTGTGATCAATTATAACAACAAACTGAAACGACCAGACCACACTGCGCTTTGCACACTGTGTACACTCCTCAGAATGTGGCTCAACTAGGTCAGACAGAATTACTCCTCAGACATGCATGGGGAGGGTGGATGAAAAGGAGGGGCAAAGCACTTTATCTGTCACTAGAGGACAGAGAATAAACTTCCTGTTAGACGTTTGAAAAGGAGGGACCTTCCCTGTATAGAGCTGTTTGGTTTAAGGCACAAGCAGTCTGTCAGTGGCCCTTGCAGAGCAGTGATTATATCAACGCAGTCTTGCACACAGGACAAACTACACTGAGCAATATGACCAACGTGTACATGCATGGTTACTGTACAGTGCATTTTGCTCTCTGAGCCTCCCTCCGGCTTTAAACCTTTTTTTTTTTTTTTTTTACAGATTACACGCACTGAGAGAGAGCCAATTATGTGCTTTCGTCCTCGCTCTGCCTCCTGCTCCAACTGGCTTTTCTCTGAACACATGACCAGGGCAGCACCTCTCCCTATGTATCCTGTTGGTCTGAAATTGACCAGAGCTAGTGTCTCCTGTTAAGCATTAAGTCGAGGGGAATTACTGTAAGTACATGTTTTGGACCAGAGCTCTTGTTTACATGTGTTTATATTCATTGAATTTTTGTTTTTTTACTAGATCCACACTACTTCTATTTGTACCAAAAGTAGCAAAATATTAACATCTTTTGAGTTTAACACACTTTCCTGATGTCTTTCTGTCTGGACATCTTGGACAGGAAAGATTAATCAACGCATGTGGAGCGTCGGTGAAAATCAAAAGTCACAGATATGGCTACATTGATTTAAAAACACAAAACTGTCCAAACAGTGCAACTCTCTCTGTGCTCCTGTACCTGTGTGTCTAAATGTGTTTAATATACCCCTCTCCTGGGTTTCCCAGTCACATACCGACCAAACATATCTCACCCAGAAGGTAGTGTTTATTGATGGCACTAACGAGCTCACTAAATCATTTAAAATAGGCAGTGTGGTATGAAAACAAAAAAAAACGACATTAGTGCTACCTGCAGGAGCAAGTCAAGCTAGCAATACCAACTCATGACATGGTAATTCCAATTTTTTTTGGTTGTTGTTGGATGTTGTTTTATGTTAACCAACATTCATACCAACTGTTACTTCATGTGCAATTGAAAATATCAAGCAAAATTTAGCTTTAAATCAATCAACTGTTACAAATGTACCTGTATCACACTATGTATCTCTATATGTATACTAAATTGCCTGAGGGATAGTTACACAGTGCCAATAATACCAGAACAAGAGGCCATGCAAGGACAGGTGAGCAGAGAGGTGAAGTACAGTCGCTGTGGCTTCCTGCAGTAGAGAACATGGAGACCCTGGCGGAGACACTCTCAGGCTGGATATCCAGAGAACAATCAACTTTCCATCACGATCTACGTCACTGCTTGTCAGATTCAAATTTGAAATTCAAATGTTGGAAAATAGCAGTGGGGTAGCGCAGTTTGTTTTTGCATTGAATGCAGAGTTTATAGTCATTCGAGTGGGCCAAATGACCGAACGAGCACTTCATAACAATATTTTAATAACAAACCTCACAGTTGCAATGTACAGCTGCAGAGTTCCTAAGTTATTAAAGCTCACTTCCACTTTACATCCTGCGCCAACAAACAACTTCACTGTGGTATGTCTTCATGTGTATAAAAGACACATGACACAACATAGTTTATCATACCAGAGCATAATAGTTCAGGTGGATTCATTGATAATGTCACTAACTGAGCGCCTGGGGCATTGAAGCCCTGTGCAGGGCATGGCAGGGTGTGTGTGAGAAAGAAAACACACTTGTCTGTCTGTGTAGCCTACAGCCAGACACAATCATTAATGTAACCTTCTGCTCCACCTGGCAACTCATGAACAGAGTTCCATAGATCTTTATTTGAACAACACAACCACTAATATAAACCTATGCGGATTGCACTGAACTGGAGTGTGCATCTCCCTGTGGTGCTGGAGATCACACCCTCCTTAAACAATGTTTAACACTCGTCAGATTTCAGCCTTTCCTACCAGAAGCTGTGAAAAATGTTTGATTAGTTTGCATACTCTTTTCAGTTGTTCCGGGAATCCAAATTAATCTGTGTGCCACTCTCTCTCTCTCTCTCCCAGGCGGCTCCCACGGCCCACATCAATGATAAAAATAGAGACGGACACTGTGCTTTCAGAACTGAGGGAAGAAGACGCAGATGAAGAGACAGATGAGAGCTGCCAGAGAGCTGCCATCCATGGGGGACCTCTACACCCAGCGGTGCAGGAAGAAAGCCAAAAGGATAATCAAAGACGCAAACCACCACAAACTGCTCTGCCTGCTGCCATCCGTAATTAACACACATGATCAATAAAGAACTTTGAACCTTAGACATACAGTATGGAGAAAGAAGACACTTCCTTCCTGATTCCTGACATTCAGCTTCCTGGAATCTCTCCTTACATAACACGTTAGCACTGATACTGTTCCCACACTCAGTGGGTACAGCTGGCTTTCTTACAACACACAACTACACAGAGCATCAGATCAGACAGGATACTACATTTTACAGCTTTGGTTTTAATTGTATTGCTATTTAGCACATGTTCTTAGGCACAGCGACATGCAGTGAGCTTCAAGGTAATAATCAGAATACATAGTCAATAGGGGTACACGATTCAGAAAATGTCCCAATTCTGTATCGATTTTTAGGCTCACGATTCGATTCAAAATCGATTTGATCCAAAAATTATTCTCGATTAAAAAAATTATTCACAGTATGGAAATGTAGTTACTTTTCCCATGTGATTGCAGTAGACATACAATTTAAAAGCAAAGAAACACAAATTAAATGTAGTTTGATATTACTTTATATGTCATTTATTTTGTATATTCATACAAAAATAAAAACTTTTGCAACTAAAAACTGCAAAAGTGCCAAGCTTTGGCCAGCTTTCAAATACATTTAATTCAAATATAAAATAAAACTGTTAAATAAAAAGAGCTTTTTGTTCAGAGTTCGTGGGAATTTAGAGCATTGAAAGAGAGTGCGTTGGTTGTTGATGTTAATCTCTGGGTGATGGCGTACCATGCGAGTTCTCAAGTTTGTGGTGTTTCCAAAATACTTAACTTTCGCTTTGCAAAGCCTGCACATAGCATGATTCCTATCAAGTTCCGTCTTCCCCTCGAGGTTATAAAAGCCAAAATGTGCCCAAGCTCTCGCCTTCAATGAGGACGGAGCAGGGTGAATAATTCTGTGAGGTTTGCCATTGTTTGCGCCGACTAAACTACTTCTGCTGCACTCGTTCTTCTTCCGATTACGACAAGAGTGCCCAGGCGTCAGTGTGAATTCAACGCAGCGCCATCTGTGGGAATGGCGAGCTAAACTCTTTTCAGGATAATAGTATACACGCCAAAACGCAAAAAAAATCGATTTTTGGAATTCTATGAATCGATTTTGAATCTGTAGAGATTGAATTGCGAATGAAATACGAATGTGAATTGATTTCTTCGCACACCCCTAATAGTCAAGTACTGAGATTCAGGTGCAATTCAAAACAAACTACATACCACATAAAAAACTGTAAAGCGATTAGTCAGTCGATTAATCAAACATATTTGTTTCCTTTCTTAGACTTTTATGACAGTAAGCTGAATAACTATTTTTCACTAATTTCTGACATTTTATAAACCAATTCCCGAATCAGTCAACAAAAACTGCCTGATTGTAAAAACATGAAAATAAGTTGAGTTTACTGAATCAGGTTAGCTCTTCAAAGACGAATTTGATCCCATTTATGCTAAGTATTAGAAGAATATGATCTATGTCCTTCTTAAGAAAAATGTATATTACTTCAAGGTGCACACACACATAATGGTATCATAGCTTCCAGACAGCCTCAGGATTGGGTGATTGGATCTTAGCCATTCATCCAGGTGTAAATGCAACATGATGAATGTGTTTGCATCACTGGGAAAATATCTGCCTGTGGGGAAGCACCATTACTTTAAGCGCCTGCCTTTACCGGCTCCTCTGAATAAAGTGCCCTCGAGACAACAAGAGACTAGTATGGGGTTCACAGCAACAACCAAAAAGGCAAAACTAGCATGTCATTATTTCTTTCAGATTTAGCCCGAGAGCCACAGAAGAGAAATTCCTCCATGACAAAGACAAAAAGTAACTCTAGTCTACACCTCCCTTTTGGTTTGCTGTGCCACCCACCAACCTTCTGCCTGCTTTGCATGGTGTATGCAAAAAAGTGAGCTCCCATCACAAAGCATACAGAGTGGACACAATGAGACACCAAGTTTACATGCAAGGACAAGTATTTGGTACTATATATATATCATTATTTACTTTTAGGGCTGCAACTAATGAATATTTTCTTTATCTATTCATCTGCAGATCATTTTCTAGATTAATCGATGAATTGCTTGGTAAATAAAATGTCAGAAAACTATCCCATACAAATTTCTAAAGACCAAAGGGGATGCCTTCAAATCACCGTATTTTTTCTAAAGCCAAAGCTTTAAACCTAAAGCTATTCAGTTTATTTTAATATATGACGAAGCAGAAGATTCTCACAATTTAGAATCTGAAACAAGGGAATAGTTATTTTTACTTTAAAGAAATATGCAAGACTTCCAAAAGGTACAAAACACAGTTAAAAATAGGGCTGAACGATTTTTGAAAATAATCTAATTGCGATTTTTTTCCCAAATATTGCGATTGCGATTCGATATTCAATTCTTTTTTTAAGCTCTTTGTCTTCTGTATTATTCAACAAAGACAAACAATAAATCATTTTATAGTATGAACAACGCACAATTACACACTAGACAGTTAAATAAGTAAAAAAAAAAATATATATATATATATATATATATATATATACACACACACACGTGTATTTTTTTACAGTGCACAGAGAGGAGCTGCCTCCAGCCCCTCCCCCTCGTGAAGTTGCGTGCTGCCGTGTGCACTTGTTCAGAGAGGCTATCGTTACGTTAGCTAGTTGCTGGTGTTCTTGCCGTGGGATTAACTGTACTAATAAAACTGTTGAAACACCGCGGCCACGCTGTTGTGAAAGCTCCCCGAACGTCATTTATCAGTCTGGTTGTTACCCCTCTCAGTGGCAGCTCCTCCACTCATATCTTTATAACGGAGCTAGCTAACTGCTAACCGGAGCTAACTGCTAATCAGAGCTAATCGTTGAGTTCTGTGTGCCTGTATTCATTAACTGCATGTATGGACTCGAGCCCGAATAAAACCCTTCATTTTATTAAAATGGCTGTAAAAGTTTTAAACTACAACTCAGAGTTGTTTGAATGACAGAAATCTGCTCAAGGTACGACGTAGCGTTAGCGTGCTAAGTTGATGCTTTCTCTGCGGAGTGCAGACTGATTTGCTCTCGCGAGTCATGTGACCAAATCGCAGCCTTTGCAATTAGGAAATCGCATTTTAACATATCGCGATATTATCGCTAATGCAATTAATCGTTCAGCCCTAGTTAAAAATGAAAAAGTAATAAGATTGCATTGCTAAATCTGCTATAACTTATATATTATAAACAGATTTTTAATATATGACCTAATCTGCAGCTCCGCTATGAAAGTCTAATGTAATAGTAACACACTTGCACCACAACACTCTCCACACACACTTGCACCACACGGTGTGTGTACACACACACACACACCTAAGAGATAATAGAAACCTTGTGGGTTGTAAATCTCAACTTCAAAACCGCAAGTGTGGTTACAAAAGCTGTCAAATCCTTGCCAGAAAGTATCAGAAAGTCTATATCTTCACACACCCACAAGAAACCAGAAAACAGTTTTACAAGACAAGGGGGCGAGTTGTTCCCAATGAAACTCTTAGGAGCAAAAACTGCCACTCAGTTACTGTCTGAAAAACATTTGTTATTTAGCCGTGAGTGTATACTGCATGTCTCGGGTGAGACTACTCAGACATTCTTGTCCTACCGTGTGACGGATAAAAAGACAACCAAATGGTATGCTTGCAAATGTAAACAGTCAGGAGCCTGAACTGCCATCTCAAAAAATGGAATTTGTTTGTTTGGTTCCACAATCACATCTTAACTACGTCAATTAGTTGTTTTCCCTCCTCTCTGATACACAGCACAGAATGTGATATGGGACTAGTGTAAGCACAAGCAAATGTGCTTCTAAATCTTCATCATGGGTTAGAACACTGCCAACAACAAATACTTTTAGAGACTTGGGATGCTGTAATTTGGCTTAAGTAAACAATAGTACTGTATCACCCATTCCCAACAATTCATTTTAATCTCCTCCCTACTACACTGTGGAACCATGCTGCGTTTACTGAAATTAAACTGCACTCATTTTCCCTGCTGAAATTCAGCTGTGAGAGAAATGCCAAATCAGGGAACAAACTCTGCCTTTGCGTTTCCTCAAACCGTTACAGAAAGTCTTTTCCCCTGTGGTGCTAAGGCCTATATTTACCAGAGGCAAGGAACTGGGAGTCTGGGAGCCAGTGAAGAGCCTTCGAATTTCCACCCAACTATCTCTGGGTGGGTAGGATTTAGCACTGTGATGACGATTGTTCCAGCCCACCCTCACTTTCCCTCCCACAGAAATCTCTCTCTCTCTCTCTGTGTGTGGTGTCCTTCGCTCGCCACGTTATAGCACTATACTGTGCCGTTTCATGTTGGTGCGGTTGCCATGGAGAACACTTTAAACAGCTCCCTGGCTCAAGAGAGACTGATCAGTAGCAGAGGCTGGACATATAGCATTTCCGACAGATGCTGTAACACAAATGAACACAAGCCTGGCTGATGCAGAAACAGAAACGCTTCCGACGCCTGAAATAACTTCACATATGCTTTATGCATGCAGGAGACATTTTAAAATGCGTCAGGGATCTTTTCATCGTAGTAGTGACAGTTTAAATGGAAAGGAACAGTTATAGAAATGTCACCATGTGTTGTTGGGGTCTAACCCTCAAAAAGGAGTAACTATGGCACAGGTTGACTCCAGCTGCTGTCACTGGCGCTTGACCAGTGGCACATGTACTGAAGTACACTCCAGATGTCAGAACAACTGTGACAGCAGCGCCTGTCCAACTGGCATCCCTGAACCTCGTCTTGCAGAGCGTGACTCGCATGTGAAAGCACCAACTGTATTCTCTCTATTAGATTAATGTTTAAAAACAAAATAATCGTTTAAAAATTAAATTCATAGTCTTAATAGAATTGCAGTTTCAACTAGGTTTAGGATATTTGGATTTATACAGATTTTTGTGAGGTTGGTAGGTTGAGTTTGTACGTTTACTACCTCTTAGCCTATATATTTCTTTATCTTTTAGGTGATTTATCTCCTGCTGTTCCCAGACAGCCACATACAGAATCAGATGATTCAATCAGTGCTGCTGCTTCTACAGTCATAGTTCAGCTATCACTTGTGGGGATAAAACACTCGAGCCAGAGGCCCCAGCCCCACTGACCCACTTCCACCATTATAAAATATGAAGGGTCTATGTGAGTCCATACACAGTCACACATAGGGCTGGGCGATAGGGAGAAAATCTGATATCACAATATTCTTGACCAAATACCTTGATATTGATATTGCGACAATGCAATTACACACAAGAGCAACGGTGAGGAAGTGAAAGCATTGAAACCTCCCAATTCACTAATACAAACCTTGGTGGGTTATACTGTAAATCTATTCATAAAAGTGTTTCCCTCACTGTATTTACAATATTAATTAAATCAACTCAAGGTAGGTGGTCCAAGCTGTAAGGGTCTCTCCCTGGTATGTGGACGGAAACAGAACTTGATTGGCTGGCCTCCTCTCCCTCTTGGACTATTCAATGGCACAAAACTTGTCGCTGCCCTTTTGAGTTTTGAAAACAGATGGGCCAACGGTTTCTGTCACCTGACTCTGCCCGTCTCTTCACTGCTTTCTTGTATTCACTGTAGGCCACAGACACGCTCGGAGGTCTGAACACAATCAGCAGTCAGACTCTCTGATGGGTCATAGTTCTAAACTTTGATCAAGCAGCAAATATAACATTTACTGTCTGGCTGTTCTGCTATTTACTTAGTATATAAAAACTAAGACAAAGACATGTAACTGCCTTCAGTAAGCTGATTTAAATTTAAAAAATAAAAATTAGTTTTTCAGGAGACCCGAGAATCACTCAGCTGTAGTACACAAAGGCTAATAAAAACCACAGATCTCTCAACTAGCTAGTCGAAAAGCATAAACTATTAGCCTAATCCTGGGATCAGGGCCAAGGTTGTGACTGTGAGGTTCATTAATAGCTTCTCAGCTGACTGCATTCAAAGGAACACGATTAGCTTGTTCCAGCCTTTCGTCTACCTAGTACCTGGCAGATTCCAGCAAGGTGTCAAACAAGCTTTTGTACTTTCATCTTGCTTTGCCTCAGTCCAGTGTGACTCAGAAAACACGTTTTCACATTACTGGAATGCACTTTGTATGCTACAAAGCTGACCTGAAATCATGAGGATGTTGAGGCTTTGTTTGCCATTAGCTTTACCATTTATGTCATGATACAACATCAGCATAGAGCTATTCCACATGAAAACACCCTACAGGCAAATTCCCACTGTGCATCAATGCCATTCCTACAAACTATAAAAACATATAATCTAAGTGCATGGTGTGAAACGCTTGGTGCAGGTGCGTTTAGGGCGTGTCCAAATCCACTTTTGCTAGTTTGAAAGCGGAAAAAAGGGTCCGTGTGCCGTGCGCATGGTTTAAAAGGGTTGTACTTAGTGTCTTCATTAATTCATAGGTGTGTTTGGGGCGTTACATGCAATAAACAAATCCGAGTGTCATCTCCCATTCCCTTTAAAAGCCAGGCGCGTTTGTACCATGGCACATTGCTATTATGATGGCGGCTTTGCACCGTAATATTTTTATTTGTAATCTTTTGCATGTTTGGGTGCTGCTGCGCTTCCCTGTGTGTGTGTGTGTGTGTGTGTAACAAGCATAGCGTGCAGGCGGCGTGCACGAGCCTAGGCGCATTTTACTAATTCGCTGTTAAAATAACAATGACATGCTGCGCTATTGACTTTAGACCAGGTTTTTGTTGGTCAATGGCGCGATCAATTCCCGCTGCTTCAAGATAGCAATACGCCAAGAATTCACCTGAACATGAACGACGTGGCCGCTGGAGGGGAAATTGACAACTGCGTCGTTCTTAAACTAGCAAAGACACTTGCGCCAGGCTTTGCTTTGCGCTGGGTGCAAGATAGGGCCCATAATGTGACATACGTATAATTACAACTTAGAGCCTAAACTTGTTCAGCTGGAAGGGAGAGCACTGTTTCTTAAAAGACTTTTTTTTTTTGACACTCTCACTCAAATGATGGGAGGCCTCTGCTGCCAAAGGTCATGCAATAACTCTTCATTTCCTCAAAGTCAGAAAGTGAGTTAAGCATGGGGTAAGGTGATATTTCATTTCCTGACCTACACACCCTTTCTCTGTTCTGAGAGCTGCCGACATCAACGGTGACAGCACTGAAGACAACAGCATTCCTCCACATGCACAGACCTTTCTGGTGAGGCGTCGACCACACCTACAGTATGAGCTGTGACGAGGAGCCCAAGAAAGAATGCATGGATGAGGAGGACGATGGGAGAGGTTGGTGTTACAGGTGTGGTGTGTACTGTAAATCAAAAACTGATTGGGCTGCCTTTAACTTCTCAAAAAAAAAAAAAAAATCTAAAGTTGCCACCGGGAATCTACATTATATAGTAAAAGAATGTAGAGAAACATAGGGTGCAGGCTCTGTTTTTACTCTTTGCAAAGCTCCCCAATTCCCCACTAAGCATAAACACACATACCAACTGAATCATGAGGCTGAGTCATCAAAACCACAGGATTTTTTTGGGGGATTTAGAAAAAAAAAAAGTAACTGACTTACAAAACCTCTGCAAGTAAAAAAACCAAAAAACAAAACAATTCCTCTGCAAGTAAAAAACAAACAAACAATGCAATCAAAAGTAAATACATTTCAAACATGTCATGCTGTAATTGTAACCAATTTCCAATTTAACTGGGAAACGACTATCAAAGCAAGCTACTTCCTAAAAATAACATACAGTCGGCTCATTGCTCTTAAAGGTTTTGTCTTTTAGCAGAAAACCAGCAGTAAAACAACCTCTGGCATAATTTGGCAACCTAGAAACCTTTCATTATTTTATACTGACAAAGACATGAGTTAACTGACAACAGTTATTATAATAGCATTAAGGTTGACAGAGCTTAATTGCATACTCTGTTTAGGGGGAAACAAGACCAAAGCAAATGGAATATGGAGTAGCTGGTTGACACTACGTACACTTGCAAAGCCTCGATTAAAATGCAACAGCAGGGTCTCGAAGACCATTTCGCTTCGTTTGCTGACATGCCCGAAATCACAGATGACAGGCAGGGTGTAACTGAAACGCCATGGGCCTGACTGTTTAATGCTGCAGCCAGCGTGCTGCAGAACAGCATTGGAGTCTCACCTGAGAGAGTAGGTATAGCCGGTGTTCTCTGGAGCACACTGTGGCGGCGTATATGTGTGCAGTTGCGAAAAATCCATGGTCATTCTTCTTTGTTTAGACTGCAAGAATCAGGATGCAAGGGATAGGACTCTTTAAGCCAAAGCTGACATGGTGGAGGGGAATAACAAACACAAACTAACTACCATACACACTCACAAAAACGCATGCATCCCTTTTTCAGCCTGTCTCTTGCTGACAAATTAGTTCTGCTAATGAGCTTAAGATCTGCCACTGTGTAATTGTATTTTTAAAAACAGATTCAGAACTGCATCTACACATTAAACGGGTAAATTCCCTGCCTCTTCCCACATCAGTTCTAGCGCTATTCACTGGGCCATACAGAATACACAACCACTGGTTACTGCTACACTCCACAAATAATGTCAGAAAGCCCAGCAGGCCCTAATGAGAGCTGCTGGACATTCCTTTTCCACAAAGAAAACAACAACGCTACTGTGGTTCTGACAGTGGACGAGAGTTGGCCGACCTCTTCCTGCATGTTGGCTCTGGCTGGTTGTGGACGGACGAAACAGACGCCAGTGAAGCTGTAATAAATGACTCGTCTCTTCTCCTCCGGTCAGAAAGTGACGAGAATGGCTGGTAGAGACAGGACAGAGAGAATGACGATCCTCACTCCTGTTACATTAAGTAGACTCCTCACCAGGACAGCTACTCCTACAGTGACTGCCTGGGTAAGCTCCACACACAGAAAGAACAGTATTATGAAACCAAGTAAAACAGCAAGGGGTGGGGCTGAGTTTTAGGCAATGGGCGGGAAACAACTGCTCCGAGGGTTGAGCTTCTCACAGGGAAACTTGCATTATGTCAACATGCTGTGCACAGTTACAATCATACACTCAGCAGCTGCCAGTTTATTAGGTACAATTAGCTCAAACTAATGCAGTCTGCAGTCAGTCCCGCTATAAACCCTACCTTCACTAAGGATATGTTATATATGTTTTTAGAAACTGTTTTAAAGAGGTGTGTTGTTTCATGGTCATTTTGAGGCTGGAGTTTGGGCTGCTGTTGAACTGTATTGCAGAGTTGTTTCTATTATTTTGTTCACCCTGTTTATAATCAGATATCAGAAATGTAACAACAAGGAGCCCCAAGACACTGATTCATACATAGGGGTCCCCAGCCAAAAAATATGGAAACCATTGGGCTAAAAAGAAACACCTCTCTGTATAACGCAATACAATTCAACAGCACCACAAACGTCATCCTCCAAAATGATTAGAAAGCTAAATTAACTCCTCTCTAAAACTGAACATTATAATCTTTATGAAGGTAGGATTTATTGTAGACTGTTGTATTATATTGCATTAGTTTTAGCCAGGTGCACCTGGCACCTGGTAAAAAAACTGGCAGCTGGATGTATATTGTCAGCCAAAACTGCATAGCATACTTTTAGGTAGTCAGTTATGAAAAAGTAAAACTTACGTGAGTCTTGCCAGTTTATATAAGGGTTTAACCCTTGCTCTATCAAACATAAAGAATACAATAACTCTCTGACTGTTTGATTCGGCATTTCTGGTCATAACAAGCTCAACCATGCTGCATACCACTATATCTATGTAGCCAAAACTTCCTCATATATCCTGAGCAAGGTCACTCTACTCCAACTTCTGAGTGTGTGCAACAACTGAGCGGAAAATAAACAGATGGCTTTCCTAAAATCCGCCTCCAAAATCTCGACCCATAATCCAAGTCTCCAAGCCGAAAAGACGGATAAACAGAAACAAATATCCAAAAGCCAAGTGGACTACTTAATTCAGCCAGGATTAAGTTTATTTTGACTTGTCAACTGGTGCAATGGATCATGATGCCAGCACTGAATGTCTTTCTCACTGAGAGAATAAGGAGTGTGGTGTAATGCTGGAGTTCTTAGCAAGAGCAATTGATTTTAATTTTAGCATGCGACTGAACCTTTTCTAAAATATTATAGCATTTAATCCTTGAGCTCATAATTCAAGAGACAGGTTCAACAAAAACAGAGCATGCGTTCATCCTACAAACATGCACCAACAGTCATAAATATGCTACATAGTGACACCTTTCCCACAGTGCTGTTTGTTTTGCTGGCTCCTTTACGCAAACCACCTGCGACGAAGAGTGCAAACTACAGTCCTGTGACTAGCCTAGCCACTGTCAAAACATTTTTACATCGGCGCCGTTAAAAACACATATTTAGTTTAATAATAACTGCACATAGTGTCCGGTCAAATGACATATAAGCCCCGTTGCATTCTCACATTGCCCAGTGCTAAATTTAGACGCCATGTATTTGGACAACAGTCACTCGTGAAAGCACACAGGCTTGAGCAACGACGCACTATTCTCATTTCTAATGATACAGATTAATTTAACAATTCTCAGTCAAAACTCGCACTCCTAATGACGGATTACACATTTAATGTCTGATAATGTCGCAAATGTGCAAACATCACCCAAGAAAATAAGGCCTGAGATCGCGTTAGTTGCGGGTAAAGGAGCTCAGCAAGAACAAAATAACCCTGGCCGGATCAAACGAAATGACACATTCACAACAGAAAATTGTAGCTACACTAACGTAAATTATGTTATTATACTAGCATGTCAACTTGCCCGGGTGGTTAGAGTCCATGTATGTTATTATTCTTTAAGAGCGTAATCCGAAGGAAAAGGATCCGCACATTACTTTCACGAAAGATGCGCAAACTTCTGCCAGCATCCCGACGCACGGAGACGCAAAGATGATTTATCACTGCGGACCCACAGATCCTAAACGTTATTTTTGTGGTAGAAAAACAGAAAGGTTTGCAAGCAGCTTGAGTGTTATGCTAGTGCACAACAAGCAGACTTCCAAAATGGCTTCCCGGGCGTAACAAAGCCAGAAGGCTCGCAGCCGAGCTGATCCTCCCACTCCCGGACCCTCCATTGTCGGCCAGGGCGCCCACTTTAAATCTATTGGAGGACCAGGGCACACACTTTAAATATATTGGAGGACAGCAGCACTGCTGCAACAGCATGCACCGGACTGCTGCTGGAGCTCCGTGCATTTAGAGGATCACACTGTTGTTTAGTCGACATGGAACCCCCCCTGGGGGGGGGGGTTTCAAATTAAACTGAAGGCCCCCGTATCATATCTGCCACCAAAACAACCTTGAACCCATTTCTGACATCATGATAATCTATGATAATATACTACTAGTAATGATATTATTATAAATAATTATCATCATCATCATCTGGTATAGGCCTATGTCCTGCTTTATTAGTTGACGTACATCTCACCAAAGTTCATTCAATGAACACAAGGAGGAACATTTGTTAAATGTTAAACTTAAATGACCCCAATAATATAGTTATTATTATTATTATTTATTATTAAAAGAGAAATGTGTTAATCCCGAAGGAATTCATTAATTTCTAGCAACCAATTTTGGTTATTGTTCTTAATTATCACGTAAACAAGTGTGAAATCAAAGACTGAAAGTCAGTGCTATATTCTGCCACATTTAAAATCCTAATGTCATGAAGTCAACCCCCCCACCCCAAAAAAAAAAGCAAATCTAGCCCCAAAAAAATGTTCGTCATTTAAATTTTTCACATTTTAACAACTTAAATTATATTTTATGTAAAATAAACAATAATAAAAACCTACATGAAGGTGTCTCAAAACCTGTAAACACACCACATTTCAATAAACGGCCCCCTAGTTCCCTAAAACCTCCTAAATTCTAAGAACAATATAGAGAACATGGCCTCAGTGTTAGCTTAAGGCTCTCTCTGGTTTATACCCTATTTTATACTGAAAAAAACTTGCTACAACTAATCTTAGACTGCAGTGAAAGGAAAGGTTGGCATCAGCATTGTTACAACACTGTTGCAATATGTAGCTAGTTACTATAAAGCAAATGTTTTAAAGTGGGATTTGACCAATGAACCATTGCACTTAATGCAATAGAAAAAAAGTAATTACAATGTTCTCTCTATACGTTCAGTCATGATGAAACAACACAATAAAAGATGTATGAACACTGCTGACAAAAAGCAGAGCTCCTAAAGTCCCTATATATTTCTTTATCTTGCTGCATGCAACAATAACTTGTATGTAAAAACTATCATTGTGTGCATAAGATCAAAAAATACCTTTCAGGACCTTCGAGGCTCTGTTATGTAACACTCTTAAAAGCGTTGATTTTGCATAGTGAGTACTTTTACTTGTACTGCACTTAGCTGGTAGTAGTAGTAGTTATGTACTTTTACTCAAGTATAACTTTGAATGCAGGACTTTTACTGACCTCTCTGCAGTTGAAGCAGGACATTTTACACAGAGATATATAAAATATTATTGATACCTATATCTGAATCCTATAATTGAACTGATGAAAGCAAACAAGGTCTTGGGCGAGGCGCCATCTGCTGGACAGCAGTCTATACATGTCATTTAGATGAACTTTGGACCAATCTGACTGAGACCTTGCTATCCCTCTCCCTGTTTCAGCCTAAATAAAACAGTACACAAGTATCAGCTAAATGGCCCTTGACTGGAGTATTATATATTACATTGGTAATATGGATTAATTAATAATAAGCAGAATGTTACTGCTCTAACTGAAAAAATGTAAGTCAATTTTACTTATATAGTTTGGTAGTTAAGTCCAGTGGTTATGGGTTGGGTCCCTCCAATAGGCCTTTTTCACAGCAGACATTTTGACTTGTCATAAAAAGCAAAAGGTGTTACTTATTAACAATGGCTCTGTTCTATTCAAGTGTCCCAGCGAGAGTGACATTGAGCCAGCATGCACAGGACCCTGAAATCAATCATTTATTACATTTACACCGGTGCTTTTCCTACTGTGACATGTCAAAATGTTTTCTGTGAAAAACTCCTATAGGTCAAAAGATAAATCTAAGGGGTCATGTGATGATCAATTAAAGAGGGAAGAAGAAAAAGTTCTGCTACAAAAATCTGTAGTATTTTGTGGCCTTCTCTCTAATTTCTTCATATTCTGTGAAATACTTAAAATATTTACCTCTTGGGGCCTCAAACCTGTCGAACTCAACAGACATCTGAAACGTGACAAGGGGCCTCAACAAGACACTGCTTTCTTAAAGAGGTCACAAGCCAAAGGGTTGGGAACCACTAAAAATGTAGTTTAGTTACTTTTCTCTAATATCCCCTGTACTTCAAGCCAAGACTCCAGTCATGTGTCTGGAACAGCCTAAAGCCAGGGAGAACATCTTGCAAATGCTTATTCCTGACTAACAAACCCCGTTTTGTTTAGCAAGACAATCCAGTAGTCTTTTACTGTCGTAAAAAATACGTGAGTCTCGCGGATTTAAACGAAGACGGAAGTGTACAGAAGTTAAGCCCCTCCGCAAGGATACTTTGCTAATGTGAAGTTCAAAGAAATAGCCACAACAAGCAGGAGGTGCAATTTAAAATGTGATTTATTGCAAGGCAATTGTATAAGCCTTCTCATTTTTGCAGTTTGAGAAATGGATATGTTCAATGAATCCGTAGACACACTGTCCAGTGACCATAGGCTACAAGAAATTAGCCTAACTTAGCCTTCTGCTACTGCACTGGTCAGGAAAAACAAAAGCTGAAGTCACTATCCTGGCTTCTTTATCGGCTTCTCCTGTATGTTTAAGTGCGTCTTATTATCAGTAAAACCTCTGCAGATACAAACAGCCCACGAAGATACAACAACGTGTTCCAAAATCATTGCACCACAGAGCAACACGGGAAGAGTGCTATCACCAAATTTAAGATTGGAGATAAGTAGCTTCTCCTGACAGTTCAGGATAGCACATGTGAAATGTATTACTGTAGGCTACATAATTACCAATACAGAATTTAGACTACTCACATGTTGACTCTGACGCTGGTGACTGTCAATTGTGTTTATCTTGAAGTTAGTTGTATCCAGTTCATTAAAGATTCACAAGCAGTTGCACATTTACTCCCCAGAAGAGTGGACCTTACCTAACGTTCGCCTTTCCCGCACACGGTCATACTTTCCGTTGAGACACGAGCGTCACATGCGTCAATCCTAATATGGTAAAAATGACTATATATGGGATCTGTCAAAACGCCTTGTCCTGTAACTGGCTTTCGATATTAAACAGCATCACTTAGTGGCCGCTGACGTAAACAACAACTAACAGTGAATTAATAAAAAACTAAATACTACTGCTGCTAGCTACTACTAATTGCTACCACTAGCCTACCAATAATGATGATGACGATGATGATGATGATGATGAGGATGATGAAAAATAATACATAGGCCTATATATAATACAAAAAATATATAAAACTGTTTCCTAACGTGTCTGTCATCTGAAGCCTAGCAGAGAAAATGTTTTAGAAAAATTAACTAAGATATGAATAATATTGATTCTCAAGTTATCACAGTTGAGTCAAAGCTAGCCTGACATTTATAGTGAAGGGAGTCTACAAAAAATAAAAAGTAAGCTAATGTTGCTTGATTAAACTAGTAAGCTCAAAGAGAGCACTAAAGAAAACTGATATCCTGACTTGTTTGTAATTCTGTTAATTAAGTTCATATGGTAGCTAAGGCTATCTCCATGCTAGAATAAATGCTCTAACAATATAGTCATGGCAACAATATTCCATTGTTTACTTCAATTGTCAGTGCTTACTTTTCTCACTGTGACCTTATTGCACAATAGCATTTCACCTGTTCTAAATATGTCTTCCTTATGCTTGTTCTTTTTTCTCTCCTGTTGTTTAAAATACTGTATCTCTTAAGTCTTCCTGTATTGTGAATTCTAAAGTGGCAAAATGTGTACTTTGAGTTTACAGTACCCCTGTTCGAAGACCAGAAACAACTCAGTCTGAGCAGTCAGAGAAAACCTGAAAAACTGGACACTTTGTGGAATGATGATGATGCGATCCCATTGTACTTGAGATCACATGACCACATGTGAAAGGGAAGATGATAAAGCTTGAGCGCAGTTCTCTGCTCTGACTTTACAGGTTGTTTGTTTACGATCACTAACGATGAAAATCTTTATTTTTCTAATGTGTATGTGCTACCTTCTTCCTGTGCAGCCTGAAGACATGGACCGCTGTAAGTAAATGAAATGCTACACTTCTGCTGCTTTCCTCAGTCATGATAGAATTTGTAGTTTGGCTAGTCTTGGTTTCTGTTGACTGTTTTCTTTTTAACAGATGCCTATTGTGAGAGTTGTCTAACAACAGCACGAGGTATGGTTGATAACTATTGAGCTTGCTTAAAAAACAATGATTTAAATGATACACAATGGATGATCAACCAAGTGCCACTTGTTTTGACTATTTTCTGTGAGAATTAAATAAAAGCATATGCATACTGCTGCCCCGTCAGAGATTGAGAAAGCCATGAAGGAAGCCCCAGATGAGAGCAGACAGACAGTAGTTGAGAACCTCATCACTGGGGGTGTATGTGAGAAACTGCTGTCCTACAAACATGACCACGACTCTAAGGACAAAACAGCCTCCTGTATGCACTTGTTAGGTAAGATCAGGAGGAAATAACAATGAATTTGCATATTTTTTACACTCTAATGAATCAATCGGTTTTTTTACTCTCCATCTAGAGTCTCATTATGACCAGCTCCATGTAGCTTTGGTGAATAAAGAACCAAAGCATCTGGATATAGTCCTGTGTTATGAGCAGTCCAGGGCATGTATAGGGGTGAAACGCCAGTCTTCTGAGGTAGGCTATAGGTATAATCTTGAAACACATAAACATTATTATCATTAGGCTAAATTATGATGAATATATATGACAACTAACATTGTTTATCTTTTGTAATAGAGTTCCAAAACCCCCTTTACAGAAAGTGACATTGAAGCTCTACTTCGAGACAACAAGGAGCATGTGCGCATTGCTCAACCTGTACATTCGGGTTCACCTGTGCACTCAAAAGATGAGTTGTGAAAACAGCAATGTGAATGTGTGATGGCTTGTTGTACTGTGTTTTTGAGTGTCAGTATAATAAAGACATCATTGGAAATCATTGTCCTGGGCTGTCTATTATACCCGGCCGGCATGGCCTCACATTTTCAGCAATATCAAATAATACAAAGGGCTTAAAAATTTATTTTAGAATGAAATAGGGCACCGATAGCCCATTGAGTGTATTAAGAGTCTCCATTAATATAAAAAAATATATATACAGTATATATCTTTTTGGAATCTTTTCTAACATGTTTTCTCTTTGTTGAATATGTGTCAGGGCAATGGTGTACCAACAGTCAAAGTTCTTTGGTCCAATTGACAAACCATCTCAAATTCAAATCTGCATAACATGGTAACAGAGCCACAGGCTGATGGTCAGATTAATCTGATAGAAGGATCTACTGCTCTCTGTGCATTCCTGCCTGCACCAAGTTCTGCCTAAGTCCAGTTTACACCACAGAAACTAAGTACTCTGTGCAGGAAAATACTATATAGTTGTCTGTGTGATGGTTTGCGGTAACTTGATTAAACACACCTTCATTTAGGAATATGTTTAATGTGATAATATGATATTAAAATAGTAACCAATCCCTCATTGTGATCCAGACACTTTAATACAATACAGACATAATCACTTCACGAGTGAGAAAAAGTCACTATACATTATAATTAGCTGAAACACAGACATGATCATATAGTGCATTCTTCATATTGGAGTTGCAAAGGAGAAAATATGGATATATTATAGACTAGATGAAAGTTATGTTGTTTTAGAAAATATATAAATATGGCTGGTATTGTTACCTAACTTCCCCAGGACTCCAGATCTCCAGCGGCCAACAAGAGCCAGTCTGGGGCTTTATGTGACAAATATTGTAGTAATATCATTTCAATCAGGAGAGACTTTGCTGCAAATATGTAAAAGGTTTATTGGTCACATATGCACAAGGTTAAACTGTATTGGCTATGTATGTATGTATGTATGTAGGCTATGTATGTATGTATGTATGTATGTATGTACATGCATATATGTAGCCTACATATATGTATGTATGTATGTATGTATGTATGTATGTATGTATGTATACGTATGCATGTATGTATGTATGTTAAAATCTAAATTTGAGACCACTATTGGGCTATATCTTGTGAAAATTCAAAACATGTATTTGTGTGTAATAAGATTGTTCAGCAAAACTGTGTCCACGTAAATGGAAAGAACGATGTGATGTGTGATGAACAATAGGATCTATCCTTTTTTTAATCCGTCACAAATGAGGTGATTTAAAATGTAGATTGTAGATTGTTTGACAAAAATCTCGTTCCATTTTTCCGTACAGTTTCACCCTTTACTTTCCTCTAGTTACTTTAATAATAATAATTAAGTAATACTTTACCGCTTTCCCGACATATTTGAACACTCATTTCCATACCACATTTTAGCATCATTCTTTCATCCATGCATAAGTTGAACTGTTGATATTAGAATGAAATGGTTGATAATAGCAACGTAAACAGGTCGCGTGGACCATATTGGAACGTAGCCGGCGCGCTGTTGCTAGGAGGCGCTGTTGGAGCCCGGAAGAGTTGAAACTGATGATGATGATGATGATGATGGCCAACCCGAGATTGAAGGAGAAACATAAGGTTCATATTATAGCCGCACTTTGTTGTTCCCCTGCGACATTTATGCCTGTCTAACCCGTCGGGAGAAAGGAAAGGAGATATCACTTTCTCCCCATTTGAAGGTAAGAAAGGGGTAACGAGCAATAGACACGGACACGGGTGTGACGTTATCAACTGTCATTCTGCCAGGGCACATCTGGACTAAAACGTCTTTATGGTATCAAAAGGTGCCGTAAAATCGAGTATCTTATAGACTTTACGTTCAAAACTGCCGGTATCAAGCTTGCTCTATAATAACTGGGTACAAAAAGAAAACGATTCCCACCTCTACTGTGCTGTCACTAGGCTGTAATGAATCAGTGCATGTGCAGTACAAATTTGACTGAAGACCACTAACGTTAGGTTACTGGCAGTAAGGACCCCAGGTTGAATTCAAACCTAATCGAGGGAAGGCAGTTTTGATAAATGATCTCTAAAAGTACCATCCCTAATTGTTTTAATTTCATCTTTACATAGCCATTAACAGCTGTTCACTTGGGCTAACGCCCTATCAGTAAACGATCTGTACTATGCATTCTGTAGCCTACTATCCATTTGCTGACAAGCATTTCAGAAATAGAAACTGTATTGATTAGACACACGATTCCATATGCATTTCCATGAGACACGGAAATGGAAGTCAGTCACCAGCGGAGTCTGACAAGGAATGGCAGGAATGTGATGAGTGTGATAAAACCATTTAGGGCAGACAAACCATCTTTTGTTGTAGGGTATTTGTCCTGCTCTTCCACATATGTTCCCAAGTGGTTTCCTGTAGTGATTCACACCCAGTGCAGTTGAAGCTTACATGCCCACTGACTTGTTGACTTCCATCTAATTCCACACTCTCCATTTAATTTAACAGCTGGGTGACGAGGCTACATGGTGTGTGTTTCCTATTCAGAGTGTGGATGTGTGGGTGTCCAGAGATGGAGAGCTATGAGGACTTCTGTCTGCGGAGTTTGGCCATACTGCAGGAGGAGGGGAAATTCAAGAAGACAACATTTGAGCCACTGTGGTCCCTGAAGGCTCTCTCCGTTATCCGCTTCCATGGAAGAGCTGTGCTTTCGCCTCTGGTAAGGGAGAAATAAACAGACATGAAAACTTATCCTGAAGGGACAAAACAAGATGTACCTAAACCAATTACAGTTTCTAAAGTTTCTTAATGAAAAGAAGACAGAAACCATAGCTAATGGATGTTTTAAGAGGAAGAATAAATGCCACAAAGGTGGCTCTGCTTTTTGGTTTCTCTAGAGAGTCTGTACATCTGCCACTGTCCTGCTGTGGCTGTGTTAATGCTGCATAGTAACAGAAAACATTGCTTACACTGTTCAGTTAGAGTTACAATGAGACAGATGTTTTGATACATATTTTAGGTATAACACACAGATGTGCATAGACATAATAATACTGACAGATAATCACACGGTTTGAATTGAATTCAAGTTAACATTTCATTGATACCTACTTAATATATCTGAAGCATGTGTGCTGACTAGTCCCAATTAGATCAGCAGTTGGCAGGGGAAAGAGAGAGGAGATAATTGATGACGAGGAACACCAAGGCTGTCTGATGTTAGTCAGGAGAATCCATCTGCTAGTGACTGCTGACAAAACAACTTTTCAGAAATAGCCACATGATTGAAAGCCAATGTGAGGCTGAGGATCATTGCAGATTTCTCTTCCACTCAAACAAAGTAGACACAAACATATAGTGGAAGACGATTGATTGTGTTATCAGTAATAACTGAAAATAGATAGAAACAAACCTTGAAATACATTATTAGTGTGTCTCAAACCGCGCACTTCTGTACTTATACTAGCTACGAGTGTCACTCGTCGAAGTGTGGTAAATGCAGTGCACTACGAGTACCCGGATGGTGTACTTAAAACGGTCAAAAAGTTGAGTGTGGATCAATGGTCACTTTCCACCCTCAATGGTTGCCATCTTGGCTACGTAGCGGAAGGGGCGGAGCTAACAAAAATTGAAAAATAAGTACATAGTGTACGAAGTGCACTTCCCTTAGTGCACTAAAGGAAGTGCGCGGTTTGAGACACACTGTGTATTGGGGATTTATCATAACTAGTGCTTGACTAATCTTTCCTCACGTGATATCGCTTTAGTCTTTTTTAGCTAAAATGTAGCCCAAGAGGTACACGTTTTTAAATATTGTAAACATAGTGTGTATTTTCTTTATCCAGTTGAGTGCAGAGCAGCGCAGTGAGATGTGTGACTACAGGCGGAGAGCAGTCCAGCTGGAGGTGGACAGGCAGAACCAGCAGAATAACAACCTTTTGGCTCGGGTTCAGGACATACTGGACCAAGCTCAGGTCAGTTACATAGTATGGTAAACACTAAGCCACTTTGTTTATGTCATAAACCCACAGCATCTAAAACTCTCAAATGTGCCCATATGCAAACTAGGTCTGTGTGCCAGTCTCACGATGTAGCACAAAAACTAAATTACAGTCGTCCCAGAATCTCTCGTGACACTTTGCAGACTTAAATACACGTAACACTGTCTCTGGTAGGCTGTGCTATTTTTACCTGATGATGGCCTTTTTTTGGTCACCTCAACATCCAAAGCAATATTTTCCAAATCAGCTCAGGTCATGAAATTTCTGATCTTTCAATAAATGTGATGAGCCAGTTATTGTCTGTAGTTACTGTTGCCCCTGTGATGTGTTTCTATCACAACCAAAGGATGTATATGTATTTTTACAGGAACACCGACATCGACAATCCAGACTGAGCTATTTATTAAGATATCTGGATACATATTAAGTGTGTCACTAAAGAGTTTCAGGTGATGATAGGTGTGGAAATAGCATGTAAGCATTCAGTGTCTTCAGGTTAGAGTGCTCATATTATGCTGTTTGGCTTTTTCCTTTTCCTTTATTGTGTTATATATCTTTGTTGTGCATGTTATAGGTTTGCAAAGTGAAAAAGCCCAAAGTCCACCCCAAAGGGACTTACCATCTACAACAGAAAACACTGTTCACAAACTGCTCCAAACAGCTCTATTGTAGTCCAGCCTTTACTTCCCTGACGAATGTGCGTCACTTTGTAACACATGTTATAATGCTCGCCTAGCTGCTAGCGTGGCACGCCCTCATACTCTGCTTCTGATTGGCTGGTAGTCCTTACCTAGCTACTGCGCATGTGCGACTCCCAACAAAGATGGAAAAGAAGTGTGATGCCTCACTCTGTAGCTAAAACAGAGAGCTCAACACACAGGGTGAAAAAATGAGCTGCAGCAATGTGCAGTACGACAAAATTATAGTGTTGAAAATTAAACCATGTAAACCTATTCTGATATAACCTCAAAATACAATTATGAACCTGAAAATGAGCATAATATGAGCACTTTAAGATTAACTTTAGGCTTCTTAGATTTTTCATGTTGGAAGGCTAGGGCCTAGGGTTAGGATTGGGTTTAGGCATACAATAGTATTCAGACTTTAGAATAGTTATTCTTAATTTGGTTACTTGATGAGTGACTTTTTAGTTTAGGCACCTGACAATTTGTTGAGAACTAGCACTGGGTTTCCTATTTTATTTCCTTTTAATTGTTAATATGTCATTGATGAGTGAACTGCTTTAAACCACTCCAGTTTTGGGCGTATAACTCCATCAGCTGGTCATTCTTTATAGTCCCTTTTTATTTAATCAATTATTTGATGATTGGTCATCATTACTTATTGTCTCTGTACAGGCACATACAGTACCAAGTGAAGATGTTGAAAAGATGCCAGTTTCTAAATCTGCGACAGTCAGTGGCTACACCCTGGTCATTGACTCTCCTGGACTTCCCACAATCCCTGGATTTGGGCTTCAGACAAATGATGAGCCTGCCACTACGTGCTCTGAGACCCCCATCCTCAATGGCTGCAAGGCAGTGAAGGATGTGGTGGTGGAGAGGGAAGAGAAGAGTGAGGAGGAAGAGGAGGGAGAGGAGGAGGAGGAGGACATTAGTTTGGACAGTCTTCTTAAGAGATCAAGGGAATATGTGAAGAGAGAGCAGAGTCAGCAGGGGTCAAAAATCGTCCACACAGCCACCAGGAATCCGCCGCCGGAGACTGTCTCTGACAAGGAGAATAAGAGCTGCAGTCCCATGGGGGACACGGGCGTTGAGTTTGGGTTCAGTCTGCACCATAGCCCTATTGGCCAACCTCAGACCCAAATCCAGCATCAGACTCTCTACGACCACAGTCCCCAACAGTCTGGCTGCCTCTCACCTAGTCTACCTGACCGGTTTGCTCGTCTCCCCAGTCCAGAGTCCAGCATTAGTCCCCATGCACAGAAACGCAGACCCCGCCCATTTTCTACAGGAAATATCCATATTTCATTTCCTATCGGCCCAGCAGACCTTATTCCCCGAAGCCCAAGAAGGTCAGGGGAAGGTGCTGGCATGGCAGATTGGGGAGAGACTCTCTCAGGGGCTGTAAAGTCCCCCGATCACTGGGGCTCAGTGGGAAGTGAAAGTGGTGGTGGTGCTAGCAGGAGTGGCGATCGTCGATCCAGCCACTGTGGTACCAGTCCAGTGCAGGAGACCTGTAGCCCCGGTAGTGCCTCAGGGCTTAGCCCGAAGGGACACCATGACCATCTGGCTGCAGGATTTCGCCGGCGCTGCCACACCCTGGACAGCCAGCTGCATAGCTACCACTCTGGAGTTGAGCACATAGACCGCAGCCAGGAAAGGGTTCCTCGCTTCATGGCAGGAGTCACATGGAAGGCTCCAAGTTGGCGCACACCTGCAGCCCCTTTAAACCAGTCGTATGAGGTAGATATTCCCTCACCATCTCTGCTGAGGCCCCGCATGTCTCCTGACATGGCTCAGGTCACACTCAAGATGGAGCCTGACGACACTCAAGGGACAAACAATGGACGGATCACACCAACTGTCCTGTCCAGAAATGCAGCTGAGGCACAGGCCAGCAAGACAGGTGAGTCTCTCTTATATTTACTAAAATCTACAGAGGTAAATTGTGTAATTTCCACTGTTTCTCCCATTGCAGCTTTTAGGTTAGACACTGTATGATGGAGAAAGGAAAAGTGAAGGGAAATGATGAAAACTTTAAAAGATAAATGATTTTACGTTTATTTATTTGTGCACATCAACAGAGGAGACCCAGAGGCGAGCACAGGCTCTGGAGGACATGCAGAGGCGTCTGGAGGAGGAGCATGTCTTGCAGATGTCTCTGCTCTTGGCTGAGCAGGAGAAAGAACAACAGCGCCTCCGTCTGGTCAGCACATGGAATTACACAATATCTAGTCTAATAGAAGTAGATACCAATTTTTTTTTTGTGGAGTATTTTATCCGTTATTTTACAAATTCCCAAGAAAAGCAACAACACAATTTACTAAATGTATTTTGTTGTTTAGTTGCAACAGAAGTGTGAATTGATTCTCTTTTGCTTAAGGTTAAAGTACTGAATCAGAATCAGAAATGTTTAGCAGCAGTTCACCCAGTAACATAAATCTAAAAAGACAAGAAATAAATAGTAAAACAACAATCATAAATAGAAAGAAATATACTATACTGAGGAATGTTTGTGTGTGTGTGTGTACTGTAATGTTAAGGAGCTGGAGGAGACAGAGAGAAGACTGAGGGAGCAGGGGGGTGTGCGGCCTTTGAGTGGGGATGTTTGTGGGTGGAATTGTAGGTCTGTGAGTGACAGCCGTCCTGTTGTGAGCCCCTCCTGCCCGGGACTAAGCCCTGCCCACACACCATCTGAGCGATCACCTGGACACAGTAAAGGTACCGCTTCAACACGCACACTTATTACTGTGTTAAAGTTTGTAAAACAGTTGTGATAAAAGGCTGCATACTTAGAGACAGAAGGGTATGGACCTTTTTCACCGCAGACATGTTGACACGTCATAGTAGGAAAAGCACAGGTGTATTCAAAACCATTAATGATGGCTGCATTCCACTTAGTAGAGGCCCTGGTATTGTGCACGCTGACTCACTGAAATTACTTACTGGGACACTTGATGAAAGTGAGCCATCGTTAAGGTTATCAATTTCAGCTGTGCTTTTCCTACTATGACAAGTCAAAATGTCTGCTGTGAAAAAGGTCCATTGTGGAGAAATCGTGCCCGAGTTTTTTTGTGCCCTTTTTGAAAACCTAAAACATAATACTGGAGCTTTCTGTCTATATTCTAAGCTACATTTTGTATTTACTACTGTACAGGACAACTTCTCATTTAACATTTACAATTAACAATCATTTAACATTTAACATCATTTAAAAAAGATAAAGTGGTGCCATCACTTGTGGCTTCCTCTCACATGGACTGAACAAAATAGAGATGTCACCTAAAACAACTTAAACAAAAGTGTTTTTGTTTCTTTCTCAAGGTTTCCCCAGTCCTGAAAGTTCCAGTGTATCTTCTCCCTCTGTCCAGTCTCCCGTCTATCTGTGGGGGCCCACATGGACAGTTAGCAAACCTCGAGCAAGGCTAAGTCTGGTGGGTATGCTCAAGTAGACAAGAGGTTGTGTGACTGCATGTGTTTATACAATAGATGGACCTTTGTTTCTCAAACCCTCTCTGTGTTTCTCTCTTCACATTCCCATTTTCTTGTGTACTTGTCGTGTTCTCCAGGTTCTGACATCACAGCAGCAGAGAGCGTTCTGTCGAATCGGCGCAATCATTCGCGGCTTCCTCACTCGCAGACTGCTCAAAACAGAGAAGGTCAGACACCTGCGCCAGACCATCACGGTGAGATAACACTCTCACATACACACAAAAAGCATGTGCACAACTAATCGTCGTGTTAGTAACTGGGGAAAAACTATGTTTATGAATGTGTCCTGTGTGTATGTGTGCTTAGGATACCCAGGAATTCATCCGTTCATTCCAGACTGAAGCTCCACAGAAGAGAGGCCTCTGCTCAGCAGAAGATCGCTCCCTGCAGGGCAGAGTTAGAGCCCAGGTATGAATGTGTAGTTACTGTCTATAGACAGCAGAGGTCCATCTTTCTTTGTGTTTATGCGTGGATCTTTTGTCCCTCAGTTACGTGCAGCCCTTTATGACATCCATGACATCTTCTTTGAAATGCCTCTGGGGGGTCGATTAGCATTGCTGCAGCAGGAAAGGGAGCTCCGAGCAGAGAGGAAGCTACGAGAAATGGTAACCTGAAAATACAGGCTTGCAATCAACCCCATAGTGATATTTAATCAGAAGACATTAAAAAGAAAATCCAGACTTCTTTTTACTCTCAGCATGAACTTAAAAACTAACTTGAGTTTGATCTTGCACTGAAGCATTTGTTTGGACAATTTGTGTAATATATACCAAAGTTAAATCAAGACAGTCATGACTCAGCAACTTTATTTAAGATTAATTATAATTGGTCTACCTTAAAATAAAATAATGATGAGCTGTATTTATATAGAACCTTGATTACCAAATTTAAAAAGTGACTTACAGTGGAGAAACCCTGTTCTGTGGCAACCTAATCATGCCTTGTCTGTCAATGTCAGTTACTTCTATTCTAAACAATGTTCTTTACTGACTGTGTCGAACCTGCAGGAGAAAGCCAAGTGCCCCAAGGAGAGAGTGGTTCTGTCTGCCGCCACACAAAGGTCTCTGGACAGGAAAAAGAGGTGAGATGGGAAAGAGGAACACATCCTTACATAGCAGATGGGATCTGGTTTTAAATGCGAATGTTTTCAATGATAATATCCAGTGATCAGCAGTGTTGTTTATTGTATGTATTTGCTAATCCTTCAGGGTTGGTCAATCCCCAGCACAGGCTAGGAAGATGCAGCAGAAGCCAAAGAGCCCCACTACCAACAGGTGCCAAACACAGCTGTGGGAATTTTGTAACCCCTTGTTTTTATTTTGTTCATTGTCCCAGAAAATTAACTCTATCATTTTTTTCCTTTCCCAGAGTCCTGAAGCCAAGCCAAGGGCAACATTCTCCTGTCCCAGGCCAGCTGAACCGCCAGGGGTCAGTTTATACTTGTTTCACCATAATTGCAAAGTGCCTTATCTTGCTATCATAAATCACATAAACTGTACATTATTCGAGATACATTCTTCGCTCCAGTACTGAGGAAATGTTGATTGGCTTGTTGGTTTGCTCCTGTCCTGATTGACCAGGCCAATGCATTACACTTTTTACATTTCATATATTGTTTATAATTCACTGATCTGAAAATACCCAGTAGTGGATGTCAGACTTTGCTAACTTGCATATCATATCATATATCAGTAACATTTTGTCAATTTAAATAATTAACTGTAATTCCAACACCATTTTAATCACCTCTCCCTAAAGGCAACAGTGTACATAGATGTATGAATTTAGGCTTTTACCGATGCCTGTAAAGTCAGAAAAGCATGACAGTGTCTGTTTCCTCTCAGGAGCTGGTACAGAAAGACCCCAGAGGAGAGAGTGAGGCGCTCAGACAGCCTGAAGAAGCAGCACTCCCTGGGTTAACCGGTGACTCAACATCCCCTGACCTGTGAACTTGATTTTTTTTTTGTCTTTGAATACAAACGTCGCACCACTGAAACTCCAGTCAGCGCTGCTATTATGATTGTCTGAAATTCAAATGATTGTATTCACTACCACACTTTAGCTCATTGATATACACCATCACAATGCCATTGCTTTTGACTGTTGTAGCTTGCTGAAATGTTTAAGTGGCAATAACTGATTGTTATCCGCAAAACTCTCATGTAGCTTGATACTGTGTGTGGAGTATTTGATGATAAGATAGGTACATTTTAAAGAAAAAAAAAAACAAGCTTCTGTACTTAAATGAAAGCTAGAAGAAGGTCAGAGTTGAAAGGAAACAAAAACGTGTTTATCCGTGCCTAAGAATTATGCCTTTGCTATCTGTAAGATTTAAGCATGCATACATTTACCAATTGTGTTCATAAACATTTAGTGCTTATACCTGTAAGAGAATTTACAAACACGTTTCATGGTCACATTCACGTAATGTAATTTCCATATTTAAAGCCTAACTCTCGCCAAAATGCAACCTAGGGTCTTTTTGTGAATGTACCCGAGTCAAACTTTTGTTTAAAAGCATATTTAGGATGGAATCGCCACTTTTAAGATTTACCGTATTTTCTCGTAGTTGCTCAAAAACCTTTCTTTTTAGTAAACTCTGAGTACACAAACAATGTTGTCAATGCTTTCGTTAAGGTGTAGAGACCCTGATGATACTTCGAGCAAAGTTTCATGTTGTGTCGAGCCTTAAAAATAGCTATTTTAAGGCTAGCATAGAAGTGTCCCTAGCACTCCCATTCAAAAGGCCATATGACCGAAAAACGAAAATACGGTAAATCTTAAAAGTGGCGATTCCGTCCTAAATAAGCTTTTAAATGAAAGTTTGACTCGGGTACATTCACAAAAAGACCCTAGGTTGTATTTTGGCGAGAGTTACGCTTTAAGAGTATTTCAGTGAAAATAGTTCATTAATTATAAGTTTTTTGTTAAGGGCTTTGATTACCTTTGTTTCTTTATTAAATGGTGCTGAGTTTACAATATTCTGAGACATTTCAGTGTTTCAACAATTGGCTTAAATCAATGCCAAATATATATATTTTTTTCAAATGTCTTTGTTACACACGCTGTTATAATGTAGCTTTACATAACAGGAGATGTATAGCAGACACTCAGTGTGGAGTTTCCTCTGGAAAACTACTGAGCAAAATTCAATATTTAAGACCATGTTACAGTAAATGCATGCCAAATTCTCTAAGGTTTTCTCTTATTGTCCACTGCCCATGTCAAAGAATAAAGGGACAGACTGAATTAAAGAAATTAATGTGAACATATTCTCATGTTGTTTGCTAACATTGTTGTACGGTCTTTTAAAAATGTTTTTTATTTATTTAAAATGCCAAATTGTCATGTTTTCTATGACCAGAATAAATTCTGAAATTATAAGCATTTTCTGGACTTTTTTTTTATTTTTTAAAGATTATGTTCTTTTGGCATTTTAGGCCTTTATTTGATAGGACAGATTAGGCATGAAATGGGAGAAAAAGGAGGAACTACATGCAGCAAAGGGCAGCAGGTCAGAACCGAACTCGCCGCTGCTGCGGTGAGGACTGAACCTCCGCACATGGGGCGCACGCTCCAGCAGGTGAGCTACCCAGGCCCCCGAATTTTCGGGACTCCGATTTGCTTTCATTTTCATGCATCTACTGTATATAACGGTACGTTTCCTTAGTTTCGTGATTTTAGAAACACATTTCTGGTCATGTGGTTTCAAATAGTGATTATGTTTAAGATATTTCTTTTGTCCTACATTAAGGTCATAAAGCCACATAAACACAGTGGAGTAGACTATGCTGCAGGTCTTTCAGAGGTTTCTATGGACATTTTTATACTATTTTATTTTTGCTGAGAAACTGGACAATAAATGAAATCTATTGTTACCATCACAAAACCAAGTTGACTACACCTGCTGCTGCCCGTGTGAGGAAGAAACCTAAAAGCTTTTTATATCCACACTTCAATTAGTGAGACTTATTCACAATGTTGTATGTGCAACAGGATTCATCCTGCAATTACAAAAAGATCTCTCATAGTAGACAATTTTTTTACTGACACATATTTCTGTATTATAGCCATTCGCAGTGTATTCTAAAGCCACAAGACTGGCAATCATCTTAAGATCAGCACATATAATATACGAAGCAATATGAGGCACTTCACCAAATGATAGTAAACAGGGTTTATCAGTATTCTTTCAGTAAAAGTGGCTTTTATCATGATACTGCTGAACCATGTAGTCATCCAAATTCATTACAATTTTTCTTGATTGCTTTGACCTGCTTAAAGAAACTGGGATCCACTCGGTTTTCATCGTCACTGTCTCAGCAGAGCAGAAGACACCTCTTGCAAATGTGTTAACCCTTTCTCATTGGATTGACACAATTTTCCCCCCCACCCTTTTGCATAACAGTTAACACGGATGTCATTCAAGCAGTCCAAACTCCATTGTTTTAGCTATGGTTACCAAACAGAAAGCATCTGTTCCTAACTATTAGAAACTACCTACATCAGTATGAAATCACTGAAGCACCTGTTTGACACTCCTTCACACAAATCTTCAATTAGCAATCAGTCTGCAGCGTTAGGCCATGTGGCCCCATCGTCAAGACAGAAGAGACTGAGTATCAATAGTGGCTATTTCTTATACTCCACAGTAATAGATGTTTATACTTTACTGTAATAGATTTTATTTTAATTTTCTTAATTTCTTATACTCTAATAGATTTTATCTTGGTTTGGTTTACATGTATTTTGTGTAATATTTACAGTATTTCAGTTTTCAGCCACAGTTTGAAAATAAGTTGGAATCAATAAAATTTGCATCAAAGCATTTCTGAGTCTGGATCCAATTCTTTGCAAGAAGGCAACAAATGGCACTGGCATGAAAGCTACGTACAGTAATAGGCTACAATGACAAGCAATGGTGCACTGATTCACACTGAGTGCTATATTTTGTATTTTGTTGTTCACTGTGTAATGGTTGATTGGAAGAGCTCATACACTTGTTTGCAAGTTGTGTTGTTTGAAGGCTAAATTTGCTTTTATTGCATATTTTAAATGTTTTGGCACAGTTAGAGCCTTTTGCAAACAAAATGTGCCGTTTAGACCATGAGTGCCACTGTTTCGGCCTGTGTGTTAACTGTTTTGAAAATGTGGAGTTTGAGTTGACTGCTGCATCAAAGCAATCAAGAAAAACTGTAATTAAAAAAATATACTCATTATTCACAAAGTCGATAACAGCAATGTATGCGAAGTGGAGATACAATCAAGATGCATTATATTACCGCAGTGAACCTAATAGATCAGAAGTCACCTTAAATGAATGTAAGATTGTGTTTGACAAAAGTAACTAAATATAGCAGCTTTAAACGGAGAAGATGGGAGTCCATTTGTTAAATCTGTTGACCATATGTGTAGGAAAGCATGTTGAGATTGAGAACTGAGTTGTTGTTTTTTAGCAGTGAGGTTCAGTCATATTTGTCAATGTCAGCGCTTATTACAGAAATGTGGAAGCATTGCATTTAAGTGTTGCATTACAAATACCTGGAGGACCTATCAGGAAACCTACGTTTTTTTTCAGTAAAGCCATTATTGTGGTAACATTTCTACTATTGTGTACTCATTTATAACTTCTTGGTACCAACAGCTGCTAACCAATGCACACACCCAAAACAGACAAACTTATGCAACAACAATGCGTGTTCCATTTTCCTGCATCAGTCAGCAGGAATTTGCTTACATGAATACCTGCAATTACCATTATTCCTAAATAAAAACACACCTTACTGAACCTGTTAAGACACGAAGGGCAGTTATTACAGCAAACCTTGCATACACTGTTTCGTAGAGAGATGCTTTTTTTCAGCACTCTCAGAGTGCACTGACTGATGATGGGAAAGAAAAATGAATTGTGATAACAAAATGCAACATAAACAAAATACAGATCTGCCCAAGATGTACAGTGTATCATCTGTGGGAATCCAAGGCTGAATTAGAGTGTGTACAAAGCTGCAAATTAAACAATCTTTACACTGATGTGTTCTGTTTCACACAAGCCTACTAACATGCCTAACCTTCTAAAAAATACTTGGGTACTGTAATGTTAATTTGTATCAGGAAACTTAGGTAAATACTTTTAGGACTTTTAAGTAAGAAGATTTAGTTAAGAACACGGTTGGAAAAATATTTGCCCCGATACATGAAATATATTACATGTGAAACTTTGTAATATGTGAACTTTATTAAGGTATACCATATCAAATACATTTAGAGTCAGTGTACATTAAAACATAACAATTGTTCAGTAATTGACAAGAAGCCAGATAAGCTGGTTTATTATCATAGAGCTCATTATTTTTCATATATGATGAAGACACAAATACACAAACTCTTATTTGCAGTAAGCAACGGTTATGTCCTTGAACATAAAAGAAAAAGGATCAAGATCATTTTTTAAAAAGTCTATGCCAAATCCAGCCTAGAGTATGTACTGTAATTACGTTTAAAGGGGCTGTACTCAATATTCAGAGGTGAGAAGCATCACACATCTACGTGTTTTTATGAGGCCGGATGTGTTACGAGGAAGTATGGCAAAGTGCGGCAAAGGGTCAAAATAGTAGCCTGTTAGGCACGATGCGAAGCGATTAAGAGATTAAGTTCAAATGTATGTATTAATAAATGCAAAAGGCCTACAAAATTCAAAAACACTTTAAGAGTAAAAGTAATTGGTTACATACTCAAAATGGTGCAATCACCAAACAAGCACACTTTAAAAAAAACAAAACACTGTGAAATAGTATGAAAGAAGAGGTGATTACTTAAGGTTTTAACATGACTGTTGATTTAAGTTAGACATCTATAAAATCATTAAAATTTCATCCCACTCGACCAAGACTGAACTACAAAAACATGAAAATATATGAGAAAAAACTGTTAAATCATTACAAATGTCACTGGGACATCACAGTGGAATGATGGCTAAGACCCGTACAATGAAACTCACAATGTCCCTGGTTGAATCCAACTGGGGAGCCTTTGCTGCATGTCATCTCTCTCTCTCTCTCTCTCTCTCTCTCTCTCTCTCTCTCCCCCCACATTTTCTGTATGGCTCTGATCTATAATCAAACATTTCCTACCAAAAATAGAAAATCTAAAACCCCTGTATGTAATTCACAACAAGCAAACTCAGACTTCAGGTAGAGAAGGTAATTTCTGAAGCGATTTATACTATACACGCTCACACTTGTTTTTGGGCGTATGTGTGTGTGTGTGTGTGTGTGTGTGTGTGTGTGTGTGTGTGTGTGTGTGTGGTGCACAATCAATAATGCTAATGGTTCCATGCCAAAGCAGTCTGTTGTAATCACATTTTTACTGAGCCACCATCTCAAGTATAAGATATTAAAATAGTAAAACAATAGAAATAGTGGTGTAATGAATGCTGGATGTTGAAAAGCTAAACTGAATTGCCGGCTTTTAAAGTTGAATAATGCCCATAATGTATGAAAGTTGAATATGTTGAATATTTAAGGTTTGTTGAAAAGCTGACGCTAGACTGCATTGCTGGCTTTAAAATTTGAATGTGAGAATTGGCACTGTCTACTCTCCTTCCGAAATGGCTGGCCTCAGTTTGCACGGGAGTCAACGTGGCCCTTCCTGGTTACTCCTGTCACTTTCAGGCTCACAGTGCCAAATATGTAAATCTGTTTTGCTTCCATAAATACATTGTATGAAAGAGCAAACATTTTCCTATGTTTTAAATGGTAAATTATCTATGAAGAGTAGGGCTGTACCCAACTCAGACTTGTGTCAGTCAAATTGGATTTGGCTGTTCAATATGAGTATTTGACTATTCATTCTGCAGATTAAGCCTGTTTTATTTGACAGTTTGCACGTGCACAGCTTGTTAGGTGGCTTTATGGCATGTAAATAAAGGCAACAGAAAGATGCACAGACCATCATCTTCTCTCTCCTCTATTAAACTGACTTGGTGTTAGTATGAACACATCACAGGCATTTATTGCCGAAACTAGATATCAAACAAAAGCCAGGTTGGAGACGCAAACCACGGTAACCCCTGCCAAACTCCGCTCTAATAATGCTTAAATTACTTAAAAATGCAAGCAACTATTCCAGCAGTCGCATGTGACAAAAAACGTTATATGTATGAATGTAAATTGAAGCGTTTTTGACGTTACAGAGCTGCCTTGGTTGCTGTCCGTGTGTCTGTTATGAACGTTACGTGACGTTACTACCGCATTGCATTGTGGGATACCTATGCCGGCATAGTGTGCGCACAACTGTTAGCACAACCACTAATGTAAAAATCTGAGGTAATTTTTACTAAGCTTCAAATGAAGTTTAACATTTTGTTTTGTAAGTTTTAATGGGATTTTGAAAGTTGAATCCTACCCGGAATGTATGAAAGATGTGGAACATTTTAAAGTTTAAAGTGCCGATATTATGAAAATAATCATCCATGCTGTTTTGAGTGAGATACGGGTTTCTGAATGTATCCTGCCTTCAGTCTCCGGGTGAGCTGGTCAAAATCTGCAGGACTGTCTACGTCATCGGCCGAAACATTTGGCGTGTGCTAAACACTTTAGCTAATACCAAATCAGCGGGGTCATCCCTATGTTCCCCGGGTCCTATGTTGCCAGGGTCCTATTTAGGGTTAGGGTTAGGTCTAACCCTAACCCTAACCCTATTTGCCATGGAATTTGGCAGTAATGGTGGAAAAAGTAACAGTCTCAAAGAGGGGAACATAAGACCCAGAAAACATAGGACCGGGGGAACATAGACACGCTCCCAAATCAGCTAGCTGTTTCTTCAACTTCGGTCAGTACAAGGCAGGATTAGCCGTGATACTTCTTTTAAAAGAGGGCGCACTTCCAACTTTGCGTGGAATACCTGCAGATGAGGGACATGTAAGTAGGTCTATGGTGTTGTGGCAGTGTTTTGCCATTGAGAACGAGGTGGCTAACCGTTAGCAGCGCTAGCTTCTAGCTAGTAGTCCTTACCTAGCTACTGCGCATGTGCGACTCCCAACAAAGATGGGATAGAAGTGTGATGCCTCACTCTGTAGCTGAGAGCTCAACACACAGGGTCAAAAGAGGAGCTGCAGCAATGTGCAGTACAACAAAAATATGGTGTTTTTTTTTAAATTAAACCATGTAAACCTATTCTGGTACAACCTCAAAATACAATTATGAACCTGAAAATGAGCATAATATGGGCACTTTAAATGGAGTTTCCAGCTGAAAATATGAATGACATGGAATATTTCTAAAAATATCAAAGGAATGAATGATAAAAGTTCTAGCCGGCATGTCCGACAGTTTTGATATTTGAATGAAGTAGAAATAATTAATTTAGACCTGGCACAGCGTCAGCGTGGGAAAAATGGTTCCAGTATTTACACCAAACAACACTCAAAGAGAACAGAGATAGCTTGATTAAAATGGTTGAGACTAAATCCAGAGGCCTGACGTCAGTAATCAGTGTGTCTGCAGGACCTTCAGTGGGTAATCTGGCCTCTGCTGTTTCTCTTCACGGAGCAAACCTGAGACGTCCACCAGAGAGATAAACAGAGAGGTTGGGACATTGAACAGTAATGACAAACACTAGGGCTGTCTAATTATCCTATCATCTGTTTGGATCATCAGTTTCACTTCAACGTACCTGTTCATCTCATTCAGTCACAATCACTGCAGATGCTGGGCCGAGTGGTTCAGCACTAGAGTGTTTAAAAGCATTAGTTAGCATTATTGGCGATTTTAGACCCTTTTTAGGGGGGCTCAAGCTCCTAAATTTCATCTTAGCCCCCCTAAAAATTATAATAATAAAAAAAAAACTAACTCTGTTAGTGACAGAGGACAAACAATTATAGGTTCAAAGGACTTGAAACAGGTTTATTATCCTGTGTTGGTGTCGCCAATGCTATGCACCTGTAGCCCTGTCAAGAAAAGGGTTAACGGAAACGTAGTTTTGGCCAATCGGAGGTGGTTGTGCCAGACTCCCGCCTTTGGCTGAGTCTCTATCTAATCTGTCAGAGGGAGAGCAGGAGTGCGGATGTGAAGTTTAACGTTAGTCCCCAGAGAAGAAGTTGGTAATTTCATGGCGCAGATTAGAACCCAAATTGAATGTTAGAACATTGTGTCAAATTAGTTGTTATTACTGTGACTTATAAAGTTTAGTTCCATCATAGTGTTAATAGTGACGAAAAAACGTTAGCTGACATTATTGTTCAGTAGCTAGCTCAGAGATTATTGGGTAATGAAATAACTGATTTAGCGGCGGGGGGGGGTTAACACTTTTGCAAGACACTGTATCCGTGTCACATTCTCATTAGGGGCTGAGCCCCCCTAAAGGTTGGATCTTAGAATTGCCCCTGGTTAGCATTATTCAGAACAGCTCATTATCAGGGTATTATGAACATGACATTTTAACAAATGGTTTACCAAGCTTGTTATGGTTCTTCCTTTGGGCTTCCTTTCAGTTCATTGTTGTGGCTCTTCACCATCTGAAGCTCCACTGTAACATCTAAAAAAAACAAACATACTGTTTACATCAAGTGCGAAATTTGTTGACTTTCAATAAAATATTTACAGTATTTTAGTGATTATCATATTTTTGATTAATGATGATACGTTCCCTTTACCTGGGATTGAGTCACCATATGTGTTGAGTGACAGCTCGATTGATTCCTGCATTGTTTTCTTCAGCTTCTCCAGGATCTCTTCCTGAATTTGCATCAAAATCTTTATCACTCACACTGCCAAATATTGTGTTCAAGATCAACTGAGTCCTACATGGATGAACTGTTAAAATGTGTGTTCGAAGGGCTGTTCAGACAGGGCAGGACGGTTAATAGCTACATTATCTTTTGTATGTTTCTGTTTTAGATCAATAACAATAGTTGAATGTTTGTGAAAGTGTCTGTGTGTTGTGTTTTTAGTGTAGCACATGTGTTACTATATCATCATTGTATGACGTATTCTAAAATGTGACTAACCATCAAGTCTCTCAGCTGGTTCATCATTTCATCTTTAGCCCGCTCAAACATGATGTTCTTTGCATCACGTACATGCTTCTCAATCGTGTCTCTCATGTTTTTCAGCGAGCCCTCACCACGAAACCCTGCTGCTTCTACAATAAAACAGAAAATTGTTGTAATTCAAATTTTTCTGCACAATCATGATGAACGTGAATATATATATCATTTTGATGTCAGGTTGTATGGTCTTCTATCTTACTATCATAGCATTCTTGCATGATTTCCTCGATTGTCGTCATCAGACTGCTGTAGATCGTTTTCTTACGCTCCCGGATGAGTTTGTTGAGTTTTGTCTTCACTTTTTCTACCTTAGAGAGATTATACAAAGCATAGATCAACACATTTATTTTAATCAAAATCAAGGTGATACAAATAAGGCTCATCTTTTCAGATGTTACCTGATGAAGCAGTACATTATTTAAACTGTTCAGAGCTTCAGAGTAGGACCTGCTTCACCCAGGTGGTGGTGCATATTTTTTGCCCACTTAGGTCAGACTATCTCAAAAGCTTCTGTATTTTGACATGCATTTGGGCAGGGTTTTCCAAAGGGCATCTCCAGTTTTAACTGACAAAAATCTGCTTGCTAAAAAGTTCTTAATATACAGTGTATATGAAGTTAACGGCAAAAATTTACTCAATTTTTTTCAATATTAAGTCTTAATTCCAAACATTAATCAATTAGCAAATAAAATAAATACAGAAATAAGGACACAAAATTCCTTTGGGATTGAGTTACTGCCCCTTCGGCTTAAGTTTGCCCAACCTGGACAAACAGCTTGATAATGGACTAATGAAGTTCAGTGCAAATTCCTTCAGGAAGACTTCTAATTACTGCAATCACCACTATCTCTCCCTAAATCTATTCAGCTGTTAAGTGGCGTTCACTCTTCTGTAAACCAATCAGAATTGGCCACGAAATTCATGATCCAAACACAGCATGACATCCTGCTTTAGATGTCTCTCGCCTTGCTATCAGCTGTCTTCTCAGGCAAACGTGCAACAGCAACCTGAGTCCCTTTCCGGCAGACAGGTCCTTCGTTCGGTCTCCGGGTTCCTTCTCCACCATCACCAGTGTCTAGGCTCCATCGGGGGGGGGAATATGTCTGTTTCTCTACCCCTTTAAATATTTTTAATGATGGAGTCTAATCCCCAAAGACTCTGTACATTTCATGTACATATGTATGTACATATTATGCTTATCTACAATAAATATTGTATTTATAGCAAATGTATGTTTATGTATCCATAAATGAAATGGATGGGATGGTGTTATTCTCATCTCTTACCTCTGTCTTGAGAAATATCAGCTGCAGTTCCACATCTTTGTACTTTTTAATCAGCTTCTCAGTGTCAAGTGAAAAGTTATTGAGGGCCCCGTTGAATGGTCCACATTTTCCTTCATTCCTGAAACATATTAACAGGTCTAAAATAAAGGTAGCATTGAGAAGTTTGTATTTCAATAATGTAATTTGTACAATATGTATTATATTACATTATTTGTATAACTGAATAATGTAGAATTTGTTTATTTGAGACATTCCCCATATAGCTTGAAAAATGGGCCAACACAAGGTTTTATGTCTTATTAGGTCATTTCTTACGGGAAGGTCTTCTTGAATTCCTCGTCAATGCTGTCAGTCAGGCACGAAGCTAACTGCGCATTGAGATTCATTGGTTTCCCTTTTTTTGGTTTGTAGGTGCCACCGTTCTCAACTACACACTTCAATATCTTGTGAAAAGCTCCACCTTTCATATTTCTCTGAAACAAAACAGAAACATTTTAAAGACATATTCATAAGAAGTTCAAAATTAGTTGTTGTGATGTAATTATAACTAAATACGTACAGGATGTAAGAACGACTTCAAGACTTTTTCACATGAACCTTTTGACTTTTCAACCCCCTCACTGAGGCATTTTTCAAAAGCCTCCAAAGTCTTGTGCATGGGTTTTCTGACTTCATCAAGTTCATGTTTCATCTTTTCTTTAAGGTCTTTGCACACATCTGCTCTTTTGTCAGCCTGAAATATCAAACACAACACATTCAGTTTTACCCCAATGGAAATTTACAGCTACCTGGTTGGCTTTTTTATTATTTATTTCTGTTATTGAGTACAACCTTCCCTTTAAATGAATACTTCACTCTCAAAATGACCATTTGTTGACCAAGTGTTGCCTTGAATTCATGAAGAAAATGTTTTGCTGCATGCCTCCATGGTAAAACTGTGAGAAAAGTTGTGATGCATTGAAGCAATAGAGCTCAACAGTGACCGGCCAACCAAGCCAACCAGCTACGAAATGAATCGTGACCATAAAACATTTTATTCTGTGCAGAAAAACATTTTGTAAACAGAAAAAAAGGCAAAGGGGCAACACTATATACAGAAACGATCATTGACTTTAGTGGTAGAAGCTCACTAGCCGTTCTCAGGTTGTGGGTTCGGTGAACATAACAGTGTAACAGTGAACTCCACTAATCAGAGATGTCGCTGTTATGCTTAATTAAGTGGAAGTGAAGCAGACCGAGGCCTCTTCCACACGTACACGGGTATTTTTATAAACTGAGTTTTTTCTCCTACGTTGAAAAAAAAAATCTCGTCCACACAAGCTGGTTTTAAAACAAACTCTGTCCACATGAAAATGAAGAAAAATGCTATCAAGAGCTGTCAAGAGCAAGCCAGGTGGCGATATAACCCTAACTGTGAAGCCATGTTGGCCAATCAAAAGCCTGAAGTTCCAGTAGGCTAACAACAAGGTGCACCGAGGAAGGGGAGAGTCATATGTGTGGACTGATGATGAAGTTCAGTTATTCCTTAATGGCACTACTACTGGTGCTACGTTTACACGTGGTCGCCTATTTTCATAAACGGACATTTCAACCTCTCCGTTTTCAAAAATAACATCGTGCACAGCTGTCAGTTTTCAGAAAAGTGTTCGTTTACACGTACCCGAGTGTATATGTCGTCAATGCCATCAAGAGCATGCCAAACCTGTAGGTGGCAGTGTAACGAGAAGCTCAAGCCCACGTTAGCCAATCAGAATCCCGAAAATAGCAACAGCAACAAATCACTTCCTCTCTTTTCTCTTCCTCACTTCCTCGGCTGCCTAAACCTCTGTTTGTCTCAGTTTACATGCAAACGTGCAAACAAAGTTTTCCAAAATCTCCACTCTGGCCGGAGTTTTTAGAAAGAATCGTTTTCAGAAAGAATTGTTTTCAGAGGCAAATTCTCCTTTTGCATGTAAACGAAGGGCAAATGTCTCAGTTTTTCAAAATAACCATGGTAGTAGAGAGTCACAGGAGCAGGGACACGTTTCTGAGAACTGAGTGAAAAAGGTTTTTTTTTCCTTTTTCTCCATCAAGTTGCTATTGCTATTGCTTTAATGCATCATTTTTTAAATCTCCACTCACTGTGGAGAGATGCGACAAAAAGTTTTCTTCACAAAGTCAATGCAGCATCCTGTGAGTAATTGATATATAAATGGTTATTTTGAGGGTGAAGTATTCCTTAAATCACTGTAGATATGCAGTCTCTCTGATGCAACAAGTATTTATTAAATCAAAACCTTGATGGCTAAAACGACTGTACAGGTGACATTTACATGTAAGAAGTCTTAGTGTAAAGTTTTTGATGTTGACCGTTTTTACTGAATTTCAACTTTAACTTAAACTGACTTGTTTGCTATGAATATTATTTTCTGTCTATATTAATAACAATTAAAGACAATGAGAGAAATTGTATAACTTGATCGTACCCCTTCTTGACATCTGGCGCCTTGAATCAGAGAGAGAATCCCAAAAGCTCCAGAGACATAGTTCAATGTCTCTGAGTGACAGTCATTGAGAGCTTGCAGAAATGCTCGAAGTTTGGGTATTTCTGTAAGAAATCACAGATTACGTCTTACATATTTACACCACATACTTAAATTTAAATGTCAAAATCCAATGAGTTCTTGTTGTTTGAATTAAAGTGGCTAAAGTAAACTAAAACAAAACAAAACATGTATTGTAGCTATACATATTCCTCTTCTCATATATGGAGACTTCACCTACCAGTGTCATCTGAGTCCAGACATTTCTTTCGTAGAAACTCTTTGGAGCTCACTGTGAACACTTGGAAACATTCTTCATTGAAATGTTTCTGAAAAAAGGTTTGATTTTAAGTCATGCTTGCAGTTGTTATATTTTCTGTCAGTATTAAATACTCACTTTAACCTCGGGGAGTTTGCTGAATTCTTTTCTCACTTGTTCCTTGGCTTGCATGTTTTTTTTAAATATGAGAGCACGAACAGCAGCTGGTGAACTGTAGGAAAAAATTGTATCAGCTGGCTCATATCATAAAGTATTTGGAAAACTAAAACCTAAAATTCAAACATTTTTTGCACACTTTTGTTACTAATGACCATTCAAACTGTGACAATATGTACATTGTATCTTCTTGTGTTTACTCCTGCTCTTTGGCCCTATATGCCTCAGTGTCTGATTTGGATGTTATATGTAACTATCTACTTCTAGCATCTTAAATCACTTACTGATCATCAGATTCCAAATCTTCAATAACATCTGACTTGGTGCAGATAAAGTGAATGTGTTGACACTCGCCACCATTTCCCATGAGGCTGCTGGCACTTTTCAGGATTTCCCAGGGTTCTTTCTCTGCTGCTGCTCGATTTATGTCAGTCACAATCCACACAGCAGAACAACTTCCAACTAACTGAAGGGGCATAATAGCAAGTTAATTATGACAGATGTTCAGTGCTTTGTAACAACATGATGATTTTGTTCTCCAAATAACTCAACAAAGAGCATCTCATGTAAATTAATTACCCGTTTCCACATATTGTCTCTGCTCTTGTTACGGTCCCCATTTCCAGGAAGATCCACAAGTGTGACATGCTGGAGAAGATCATTATTGGGCACCTTGATAGTTACACACTTCACTAGTGGCCAGTACCACCTCTTTCCTTCTCCATCTTTTGAGTCACTTCTTGTGTATTTCATAAATTTTGCAGATAGCTCTTTAGCCTGCAATAAACAACAAAGTCAGATTAGGGCTAATCAAGGTGATTTCATTTATATGAACAAACTCAACTAATTATGAAGTGCTTTACAAATTGTATAAAACAATTATAATAGGATTACAAAAAAAGAAGAGCAGCTCAAATCTACCTAACTATCAACGAAAGGCACAACAAAAGCAAAATGTTAAAGTTATATTCATAAAAAGTAAATTACAAACCAGAAGTTGAGACAAAATTTCAGGTTGTTTTTAAGTTTAAATTTAAACATGATCAGATTTTGACAGTGCCTAGTATTATCCGGGAGGTTATTACAGGTCTGTGTATCATAGAAGAATAATGCAGCTTTCCCATGCCTCGAAAGTTTGATGACCTACTGTAAGTGTTTTTGAAGGTTTAATAAAAAAGCATGTAAGAAACATAATTAGGTCCTAACCCCGTAAGTGGTAGTATTTTGAAATCAATTATCAGGCTAACTAGTAATAAGAGCAGGATAAAGGCATAATGTCTTATAATCTTTTGTTTTGGGTTGGACTGTCTGGCCAGGCCTATAACCATAAAACACAGTCCCTCTGTCACTGAGTGATGAAGTTCCACCATTGGTCAGAGTAAGTGTGTTTTGTGGTGTAGCGTGTGCTGTATGAGCAGCACACAGAAGAAATAAACAGTAAAGCTGTCAGCGGGATGTAAATGTACAGTGTAGGTATTAGTTTGTCCATGAACAAATGATGCAGCTCTTCAAGACCAACATTGGAGGCTGTGGTTCATTTGTCATGGGGTGTAACCCAGGTCTGGTCTGTTTAACAAAGTAACATTAATTACACAATAAGACTTTACTTTTTAATTACATTAAACAGTAGTGCTCAATTATTTCTCTCAAATGTATCTTTACCATGTCATGTGATATGCTACTACAGTACACAACAGAAAAATATTACTGGGAACACTCCGGATGAACATGTAATATCTATATTCACATTATAGACACCATTGCTGACTATCCTTGTAACAGTTTGGCCAGAATTAAGCACATTGACCATATATAGTCTGGCCATATAGGTTTTGACCTAGTCATGTTCATAAAACTCTGTTAGCTGCATTCTGAACAAGTTTTACAGCATATAAAACGCATGAAAATATAAATGAATGCTCTTTAAAAAAAACATTGGCAACTGACCACAGTATAAGTGGGTTTATGCCCTTCGAGGTGTCCATTATCTGGTAATTAAAGGACGACTTTGATGCACGTCGGACGGTTCTGGCTTCCCTGTCATAAATTACTGTTATTTCTAATAATAGTCATCTCGTCCGGCATTAACCCTTTCATGGAACACGGCATAACTACAACCAAAGAAAATCATTAATAAATCAAATATCTGACTGACGTGAACCTGAACGTTCAATGACATCATCCTGTTCTTTTGTTTACTGAGAAACAACGCAAGATTATGTTTGGAGAATACATTAAATGAAACAAATATGCCTCAGAGTAGATTTATTAACGGCCTAATTCCACACATCTTGCCCAAAAACAGCAGAATCTCACCATGTCTCAACCCAAGCATGAAGAACTTAATCAAATGTTGTAAATTAGCCAATCTCTCTGCTCTCACTTTCTCAAAAATGAGTCCCCACGTTATAACGTGAAACGTTTCACAAAAGTTTAATGTTATAACCATAACAATGGTTCATGTTATAACAAGACAAATAGCCTAGAATATTGTTGGAATGTGATGCATTTGTATGCACACCAATTTCTTCCTGTTGTACAAAAGGTTAAACATGAAACATATTAGAAAATGTAAAACCTATTGTTAGAACTATAAACTTTTTACGTTATAACATGATCAGTGCGTGGCAGCAATACCCTGTCATAAGCCGGTTTATAAATTACATAAACCTCAATAACTGAAAATGTATAATATTTTACTCTGTCAGAGAGGCAAGAATGCTTTCTATGAAGTGATAGATATGAGATTTATTTTCTTACTTACTGATTCACATGACAAAGTCTTCTTCTTGGAAGTGAGAAATTCTTGAATTTCTTTGAAATATTTGTTATCCATGAGGTTTTCAGGAGATTTGTTTTTCCATTCTTCTCCATACAGCGCTGACAGCTTTTCCTCAGTGTCATGAAAATCATCTTCCTCTTCCTGTCTATTTTCCTGATCTGCATTATCCCGGAGAAAATTTAACGAGGACCATAGCTCATCTTTCCACTCCTAAAAAAATTAAATAATTCACTTTAATTTAATGACATGGGACGCATCAGCAACTGGATTGTTGCAGTGACTTTACAACACAAGCTTCAAGTAAACACACATTCCATCTCATTTTACCTCTTTTGTAATAAACTCAATGTCTGCCACATAGTTTTGGTTCTGCTTGTTAGCCTCAACTTTAATCATGACTGATGTACATGCACTGACACTTCCAGAGGGCAAGAGATTCTTCGCTCCAATGACGGCATTTATCAAAGAGCTCTTTCCAGCCCCGGTTTTACCAAAGACACCGACCAACTCCCTCTTGTCTGTCTCCAAATCAGTTATTTTCTTCCTGTTGTAAAAGAGTTTAAACACGGATAAAATTATTAGATTAGAAACTTTATTTCTGCCAAACAACAATGTTGGTGGCAATTGTTTTGACATGACAGCATGGTAGCACAGATCCAGTGCAGAAAAAAGAAACAAGCAAACACAAACAAAATAATAACTCAGAATATACATCCGTCTATGAACAGCCTACACAAGCAGCTATAATCAATAATTTTATATTAACAATGGTTGATGAAACCACACAGAATTATCACAATACTTTGCAGTTCCCTTCTACTCGACAGGGCTTTATACCATCTTTTGCTCATTGCGTAGGTTTTTCTACCTGCAACTTCATTTTTTGGCCCACACTCATCTGACTTGATTTAAGCCAAAAAGCTCTAATAAATCACTGTGGTACTTGTCCAGCATTTAATGGCAGACTCACAAAAATAGTATCTAGCTTGTGAGCATTAGGGCATTTAGCAGCTAAAGAGCCTGATGTTGCTGTGGCTTTGTAATGTGGCAGGGCTCAGTACTTCTGTTTATGCCAGAGATATACTTGCTTATTACCTATGCATTTGTGTAGACATCGAGCTGCGTCGTGAATGGAATTGTTCTCATATTTGCATATGTACATGTGTTACTGGAGGATTCCACTAGGGAGCACACCAAAGAACTCAGACTATATAGAACTTCTGGATTTGCATATTGTAAACATACATGGCAACACTCAAGGAGGTTATTATATTGTTAATTCACTGCACAAAAAGCGACACCAGCAACAACATGTAGCCAATGAATTATGCATGTTGTGACAATGGCGAGTATGTTTCTTTCTGCACTACCGCTACCGTTCATGTTAAGGGTGTTGAAAGTATCCATTTCTATGATGCATCACTATGTGGATGTAGACAATTCTGCATCCACGCAGTGACCAACCATAATCGATTATAGCCTACTTATATTGCTTGTTGATTTTCCGGTTACTGCTTTTTTTTGTTTTTGACTGTTGTCTGCTGTGTTCAGACTCCGCTACATTCTAAAGTGTCTTTTTTAAGAGAGGATACAATACAAAAGGTCATTATTATATATCTGACTGCATGAATTTGTTGACTTTTTGTAGTAACATAATAATATTGAAGAGGGGAAAATCGTTGGTAATCACATCGAACTGTCAGACCAGTGAAGATTCCCACCCCTAGTTCATGTGCGTATTGCATCTTGCAGATGCGTAGCCTTAATTTCTGAAAATGTGCACAACCAACGCTTCCAATGGATGCAGGACACACGAGGCAGCCATTATGCGAACGCTAAATTAAGAGCAAGTATATCTCCAGCTTAACACGTCAGTCAGGCTTTGAATAGTTTCCGGATGGAAATGATGTCCTCACTGCTGTTTGTTTCAACAGGTAACTACGCTCTCTTAGCATTACTTGCTCCACAAGACTGTAAACAAACTACAAACTATGAGCCATGCTTTTCTCTTTTCTAAGTTATGCTAGCAAGATTCAAAGTCAATAACATTGCTTACGGTTGAAAAACAAATACAATTTGACAGTATGTTTAACAACACAAGCTAGTTATCCAGCCATGCCATTGTCACCAAATTATCAAGATTTTAACGAACAAATAATAATCTATGTATGCTGTCGCCTGCAGCCTGAAGTAGTACGTTGAACAGCGAATGGGATGTGAGATAATCGCTACATGTGAAACAAAGTAAGATCAGTGTAACTTACTTCTTGCAGCTTGCTATACCTACAACTTACTATACGCCATCCTGTGGTGTTCAGAGGAGGAGGCACTGAAGGACTACACTTAGTGTTTTAAATGAGATGTTAGCTTGTTATGTTGCTAATAAATTTTAAACGAGGCACATTCATTTAGAACAGTGAACAGACAGTTTCACTGGAACTACTTAGTAAGTGTCCTACAAAACGTTTAAATGGATACACCGCCAAAATATTCACACCAGACCATGGTATAACACAGAATATGGATTAAACTGAATACTTACTTCAGGAATTTATTGAGCTTGTTGTCTTGGTTAGGTATTTTCTGTTGGACAAAGCTCATGATGTCTTTCACATCACAGAGTACAGCTTCTTCTGTCAGAATAAAAGGAAAGAAATATTCAGCAGGAACCAGTGTATCAAGTAAGCGGCAATGCATAATAATTTGTTTTGTTCTATAAAAAAAGAGTGTAGAGAGTAAAAGAATGTAAAGTGCAAGAGGCACGGCATCCACTTTAGGATGCTTTACAGTGTAACATTAGGCTTACTGTTGCTATGGATACCTGCAGTTTGATTTACATTTATGGCATGTGTAACATGTATGCTGTTGACAGTTTGAAGTGTCCTAATAAGATTTTAACTGACATTCAATGGGCAAGTATTTATTTCCTGTAGCCATGATATAGAAACAGACATTTGCTAGTAAAAATTACATCACATAAACATATTAACCCTATTATTGTTTAAAACGTAATATAAATACCTGGGTAAGTGTCACGTCGTCGTTTTCTTGTCGGTGATTGCCAATTGCTGGACTCACCCGGAAAATCCAACATTCTCTTCCCTTATTGAAATTATTTTGAATTGAAAAAAAAAAATGTTGTTGCATGTGATCTCACAAAATTAAAAGATGTACTCAATATAGTCGCTTAGTCAAAGCAAGATATTACTGCCTTGAAAAGATTAATGAATTCCACATATAATCAATACCTTTATCACTGGTGTCACTGGTGGAAGGAAAAACCTGGGGATGAACAGGGATATTTTTCTCTTAAAACAGTATTTGATCAAGACATTATATTCACACAGGCTTAAACACTAGGGATGGACCAATTATCGGCATGGCCGATTATTGGGGCCGATATTTAGCAACTTGCTAATTATCTGTATTGGTGTTTAATTTTACTGATAACCAATAAAGTTAATTAATTAGAAAGTGTGCCACTTTGGCTCCTCAACAGCTCTGTAAGCAGTCTGCAACACTTACAAACAAACTGTTAGCAAGTTAAAACTTCAGGAAGCTGTTTTAGCTTGTATTAGTTTTACTATTGTATTAGTATAGTATTGTATTAATTTAGTTTAAAGTTTCAGTTTTATTAAATAATTGCTTAAAGCATTTAAACAAACTTTTGTGTTGGAGTTTGTATGTTTGTAAATTTGTTAATTTAATAATCTGTATCATATCGGGCTTGAAAAAACAGTATCTTTTAAAGATCTATTTGGCCCTTGGGGAAAACTAATTTGGGAACATGCCTTAAAATAGATGATACCTATTTGTATGAAACTGTATTCAACTTACCTGAGCAGGAGAATTAACTGGTACCAGATTTGTTGAGTTTTGTTCCTCCTAGTGACAAAAGACAATAGTTGCAAATGCATTATAGTTAAGAAATGTTCTAGTAAAGGCTCTTTACTTTTCAATGACATTTGTGTATTATTTGTGTAAATTGTCTTGTTGTTGAGGATTTCCTCCTCTGCGTCCCCCCTTTTATGACAATGTCTCTTACTCCAATAAATGACCTACAGTATATATGCCCGCGCATTCGTTAAACTGGTATTACATTGATCCTAAGCAAGAGCCAAATAAGATAATAAGATAAAGTCAAATACATTCGTTTAATCAGTGTTGAAAAATGCATGATAGCATTGCATCAATGGTAGGTTTCTATGTGCTGTGACTCCTTTTTTCATCCCACCATGATTATAGTTTTTTTCATGTTTTTTGTTGTTGCCATTTTACAAATAGAGCCAGTATACAGGAGGGTGACCTTCACAGAATATCATTAAGTCACTATCATTGTAAAGCTTTGACTATAATCTATCTACCAGTCACATTTTTTGACACTGAGGACAACAGAACCTTTGACTCTGTGACATTTGGGGCTTTCCGACCGGAGGGATTTTTGCAGTTCTTAGAACTAAACGTTCCTAGAACACTTTTTTCGTCGTGTTCCGAATTTGGGGATTTTTAAGTTCCTCTGGCCTCAGTAGCATACTTTTTTAGCTCCTACTTCAGAGCAGGGTTTTTTCCCTTTTCCTAGGTGTGCTTGATTGGTCGAACTTATAAGTCACGCCCACTGCCAACTCGGAAACTTGCAGACAGAGCAACATTTTTAACAATTTTCACCATCTTATTCATCATTAAATTCACTTCTGACAACGTTTTAGGCGAGAAATTAACTGTTTAGATTTAGAATATAGGCAGTCTTGCGAAAATTGATGCCGAATTGACAATTTGCTTCAAAGTTTTCGGAGTTCAGAAGCTCCATCAAGAGAGGCGACAGCCAGCAAGCGCCTGCCCCTGCTTCTAGCTCGTCACTCGGCCAGTCACGCTCAAACACCTCGCGGTAAGCTGGAGGTCTCTCAGACCGCTCTCGTAAATAAGAGGCTTTTATTTCGCCGTTGACGGTTCGTTTGTTTAAATATCACAACACATGTCCATCATAAGATTAACGGGAACCTGTGGTTAACTGTCTTTTCGGAGTTAAACTCCACAAGCGCGTCCTGCAGCTCGCCGGCCGTCACACACACACACACACACACACACACACACACACACACGTCCACAGCGCAGCAGCAGGCAGAGGCGGGGTCTGTTCCGAGTATAATAAAGCCCCGTCTGTGTTGAGCAAAACATTACATGAATTACTACGAGAATGGACGTGCATTTGAATGGACTTGCCTTGCCTCGCCTTTAATGCTGCAGTAGGACAAAGTCTGAAAGCCTCTGCAAATGCCTTTACTATATAGCTAACTTTATATTGATCTGAAGAGCCTATGGATAGTTCCATCATGAAGAGCACAAAAAGAGCTTTAAAATTATAGTATATTAAATGAATAACAACAATAACAACATTTCTTATCAGAATAAATTTTACTTTGTGCAGCTTGTTTGAGTGTGTGTGTGTGTGTGTGTGTGTGTGTGTGTGTGTGGCTGATTAAAACCATATTGCCCTGAGCATCTGGAGACATTCATTCATGCACTTGCACACACTAAATACTATAGAGACAACCAGCATCAAGTGTGTGTGTGTGTGTGTGTGTGTGTGTGTGTGTGTGTGTGTGTGTGTGTGTAAATAATAATATGATTGGTATGGGATTTATTTTGTTTCAAGAGAGCTTTTTTTGTGTGGCCCCCTGGCTTGGCATGCTTGACATAATTTGGCCCTTTTTTTAACCTTTATTTATCCAGGTAAGTCGATTGAGAACAATTTCTCATTTGCAACGACGACCTGTCACATTCACACAGTTACACATTCATACCTGGAAGCTGCCCAGTACAACTACAGTCTGATCTGCTGGCCACTAAGCAGCTCCACTGGAGCTCAGAAAACTAATTTGGGAAAACTAATTTGGGAACATGCCTTAAAATAGATGATACCTATGTGTATGAAACTGTATTCAACTTACCTGAGCAGGATAATTAACTGGTACCAGATTTGTTGAGTTTTGCTCCTCCTAGTGACAAAAGACAATAGTTGCAAATGCATTATGAGCACAAAACATTATCAATCACAATCTCTTATGGAGATTTTGGTCTATTTATTTCTGTATCACACCTATAACTTTTTAGCATATAATAATCTACACAGTGCAGAATCTTACCTTTAACAACTTGAGTCTCTTCTTGAATCTTGCCCTTGGTCCCACTTTTGAGATCAAGTCAGCGATTTCTTCATGCCCAAGATCGTAAAGACTTTCGGTGTCAATGCCTTCATCTGTATTTAAAAAATGTTGAGTTAAATCTTAGTTTATAGCCTGATTGTATGAGCTGAATACATATTGACTGTATTTTAACCATTCAGTGCTGCTTGTGCTGAGATCCTTATCTCAAACAAGATGCTACAGAACAGCAGTTACTAGCTGTAACAATTCCAAATTGTTCTGTACAATTAATTGTCTCAGAAATAATTGTGAATAACAATATAATTGTCCGTGTCAGGCAAATTTTAAAATATTTATTTATTCATCACTTTAAAAAAAAAAAGAAATAGAGTTTTGAATAAATCACAGCGTACATATTTTGGCTATATCCCTGTTATGTGACCCAGATAATGTAATAACACAAATACACAGCCTATGAAGCAAACAAAGTGTGATGGTCAGGGTCGGCTGGCTGTGAGTTTGTTTATTTTTTCCTGTTTCTATTTTGCTTTCACTGTCAGTTTCTTGGTTGGCTCCGCCTCTCTCTGTATCTCATGTTTCTTTTCCTCCTTCCCCTCCTACCTGCCACTGCAAGCTGACTGCACACACCTGGCCATCGTTCCATCATCACCCCTCCTGCCGCGCTCACCTGCTAGTCATCTACTCCAATCAAGCTCTGCATTTAAACCCCGGATCCACTCACCACCTTTGCTGGATTGTTGTCTCTGCCTTCCTTGGTGATACACGCTACAGCTCCTCGTAGACTTAAGGATTTCTTGTAACCCAGTCAGTTCTGTGTCTAATTTCTCTCTGTGTCTGTCCTCCGCAGTTATCATCACCTCATCTCCGTACCCAGTCAGTTGGCCTCACCATCCGGTCCCCGAGTTCCATTGCCTTCCCTCGGCCTCTCACTCTCGGTCTCCCCGCCTTCCCATATTCCCTCTGCCCCAGCTTCCCCTTTTCGCCCTCTCTGCTCCCAGAGTTCCAGTGCCTCTTCCCGGGCTTCTCGCTCCCAGCTTCTCCTTTGATTTCCCAGCCCCTTTCGTTACTTCCCTCCTTTTTTCTTTCCAAATAAAACACTTTTTTTCCCTACGTCTTGCATTTGGGTCTGTTCTGTTACCAGCGTCACACAAAGCCTCTTTATTATCATAAAACATATTCCCTAACTAGCCCCCCTTGTCATTTTTGTTGCAATGAATGTGTATAGGGTCAAGTGCCAACAACTAACAATTGAAATAATAATACAAATATACAGCCTGACCAATAATCACTTTTATAATTACAATTTGGCATAACTAAACAAAATCAACAATTACCAGTCACATCCCTCAAGACCTTAAGCTAATGTAAGCAATTAATTGTGGTTAAAGGTGCCCTGCCACACAAAAACATTTTTACTTGTATTTTTTTAAATATGTTAGGTCCATATGTGTTTGTGTTATATCGTGAATGTGAAAATGAACTGCTACATCCTCTGTCAGCTCTAGCCACTGAAAATAAATAAGCGGAGAAATCAGGCCAATTAAAAAAGCTGGTCAGTCTGACGTGGATGTTGCCTGAGCTCATTACTATTCATGAGCTCGCCCAGTTGCGCTGGGTAAAGGATGCTGATAGCCAGCCAATCAGAGTCAAGCAGCTTAGCTCGTTGAATATTAATGAGAACTGGCACAAATCACGCTGAGTCTTCCTGCAGGCTTTCTATACCACGCTAGAATGGTAACCAAGGCATTTTTTTCCACAAAACAGTCCCTCCAGGATTTCTCAATGTCGCGATCGTGCCAATTCACGCAAATTCAACCAATCACCGCGAATTTGGTGTGACTCGCAATTTTGACCAATCACCGCAACTTTTCCGCAAATTTGACCAATAACCTGAAGTTTTCCGCGACTTCAACCACTCCCAGCAGTCCCACATGCCGTCAGTATGTGACTCTGAGAGCCAATGACCAAGCGGGAGTGAGAACGGCCACGGGTTGATAATTTCCTTGTTTCTGATGAAGACGAGACGTGTATGACTGACTCGAACATCTCGCATTTACCAACAAAACGTACAGCAAAAACGTGCAAAACATTTCAGACCGTCCTGCCAACCTGTATTTTAACATTAATGTACGCTGTGGCGTTTTTTCTCTCTAAAGTCGCTGAAAGCGGCTGCTGTTTCAATCCGGTCGGCTCTCTGCAGCGGGCGGAGCTGCTTAGTTCCCCCCGCGACTGACACGCGCACACACACACAGACACACACAATCACACGGTGGCTGCAGGAAAAACTGCAGATGAGACAACACGATGACCTAAATTGAGGACAGCTATGCTCGTTATTGTAAGTGCAATGATAAGTTAAAGTCCAATAAGTAACGTTACTTTATCAAACCGTATATGTGTGTCCCAGGCCAGGTTAGGAAATGAACTAACAATGTAAAGATCAACAAGCCACTGACACATATGTTCAGATTTAATTCATTAAATAAATTATAATTTTTTGTCTTAAATCCACCAGCCATTTTCATATTATACCAACATTTGCAGCATCCTGAGCCTTTTTGGTAAGGTTACTAGGAAATCCCAGCCCAGAGTAGTTTTATTTTCCCCAAAACAAGTTTCCTTTTTATTTTTAAAGAACTATAAAAAAAAAAAAATTGCAACTTTTTTTGCAACTTTCACTGTCTCCCGCAACTTCATTTTAACAAACATACAAAAGACATGGCAACTTCTATTGCAACTTTTTACAAAAGCTCCTGCGAAATCAGGCATTTTGGGCCACAGCAATCTAAAAAGAAAAGGCCACGAAATCCAGGAGGGACTGACAAAAAATGTGTCCATGGTAGAACTTCAGACATTACCACAAAGTAATGAAATATGTGTGGCAGGGCACCTTTAAACAAAGAAACCGTGATTATGTAAAAAAACTAAAAAACAAAAACAATTGCAGGTCTAGCGGTTACTCTTTTCACTTAATGTGTCCCTTCTTAGTGAAAAAGGGTCTTTGTCATTAATGTTTTTGTTATATTTAAACACAGACAACAATTGCCTGGATTTGTCAACACTGATTTCTGCCATTTAAAAAAAAAAAAGTCTGTCAAGGCCACATCAGCATTATACTGCAGAACAATGCTGCAGCACATATTTATGTCAGTATTAGTAGATGCTTGGATGTTTCAGTATTAGTAGGTCATATTATATCATCATATCAACATTGTAGGCCTACGTTATACAGTATGTGCCCAACAAAGAAGCATGGTAATACTTTACCTTTAAATTTTTCTATCAAATCGCTGAAACCCCATTCAGTTAATTTGTTACGGACAAAATCATCCATGACCAAGAACAGCAACTGGAAGGTAAACACATAATTATGTTTTAATCAACCATTCCTACTCGGTATTGTTGAGACAATTTGAGGAAAAGAAGTGTTGTGAAACTGATAATGGCAGACTCAATAACCAAGATAGGCACAAGTTATGGCACAAATAACTGACCATCTGTAATTTCGATTCATCCAAAAGCTGACTGCTAGAAAATTAATTGCCAACTATTTTGATAAAATAAAATAATCAAAAACGTACTTCATAATACAAAATAATCCTTAGTTACCATACTATAGGCTACATAAACCCACTTCACCTAATGACATATTTTGTTCTGCTATTTGTTCCTGTGAATGTCAGTGAGCTTGCTAAGCTCCAGTCCTGACTGCAGCTTCAGAGTGGAGATGAAAATGTAGTCTAATATGAAATGATAATTATGTTTTGACAAATTGTTAAATATAAATACCTTCTGTTTTAATAAATGCTTTGATATGGGCATTTCTAACATCAATGCCAGACTGCAGCTGTTTGCATGTCATCCTGCGCGCAATGATTATGTCACAGCAGTGTTATTCAAGAATAATAAAGAATAAATACAGTCAATGATAATTACACCGATTGAGTACTTTAACATTTTAAAGTTCTATTGACATCAAAAACCAGGGTTCGAATTACGTGGGAGCCAGTAGGAGCTGAGCTCCCATAGAGAGAGGATGAGCTCCTATGAAAGCAGTAAAATCATACACCTGGGGGTCTCTAAAAATCATCAGCACCATTATTTATCACAAATAAAGCACTTTTTCCCAAACACACGGAGCTCTGAAGCAGACCTGTGCGTGGCTTAGTGTCCACTCTCGCTGTAAAAATAGAGATGAGCAGCGCGCCTTCAGCTTCAGGTTTATGGACGCGCTCTGCTGTCGACATGCTGCGTAGTTTCGGTTTCCCACCTCCGATGTAGAGCAGCGTACGGCCACTTCCCTAAACTTTTGCTCATTCAGAGACCAGAGTCTCAAACGGGGCTCTGAGTCTGTCAGGAGGTCTGAGATCTACCGTATCAGCAGCGCAATCACGTAATGCACAGCAGACTATGGTGCAGGTAGATTATTTTCTGAAATATAGTGACTTTATTCTTGTAATAGCCTATTATCACTTTATTTTTCTCAAAATATCACGACTCCTCCAAATCACAGAGAGCACAGATGGGATACATTTTGAATGTGCACAAAGTTTTGAACATGAGCAGTAATCTTGCTCAAACACATCAGAAATATTACAGTCCAGGGCTTTATTAATCCATTAAAATGAATTAATGTATAATTGATGTGAATAATTGTCACATGCACATTTAAGGAGGTTACTTCCTCAACAAAAGACGCAAAAGAGAAGGGAGGAGTAGGAAATAATGCCTCTAGGCTACATGTGTGCTGACTCAGATATAATTAGAAAAGTCGATCTACAGGAGAATAAATAGCAATTCTGTATTACCGGAGAGCCTTATTGTAATATATTCCATTATGTTTTTATATTTGGATTGTAATCTATGTTTCCCTTTACATAAAGATATTTGCAGCAGAAATTGATTCAGAAAAAGGTAAATAGGTGCATAAAAATTCACCAGAATGCAGGAAATGAAATGTTTAATGCTCAAAATTTGCTGCTCATAGACTACTTTTTTATTTTTATTTTTTTAAAGAGACCCCTACAAAGATGAAATCATAATTCGAACCCTGAAAAACACTGTTGAACACCGCTCAAGCATGCACATTCAAAAACAATAATTTTAAACAGTCAGGACAAATGCGCAATTAAGCCTATCTATTCTTACGCTTATTCTAGCGAGTGCCTATAACTAGCCTGGCTGACACCAGACCCTTCTCAGTTGTAACTGAGAGTGATTTGCAGAGCAAATCTCAAATTTGCCGGAAGTTCGTCAGGGTTTTCCCAGGTTAGCCTATAACTGTACAGCCTCCCGGTTTTCTTTCCCACAGTGACGGTCTTTCAGCTTTCAAAAGGACAGGGTTAGGAGAGCCACTCTCGATTAATGATTCAACGCTTACCTGTAACGTGTATTCAGCCTATTTAGGTTATAGCTAGATCAAGGCAGGGGTCCGGCCGGTCCTCCGGCTTTCAGGCAGGCGATATGAGTCCCTCGCGAGTCTTGCTCCCAATCGTTGTCGAACCCTTCTTATATAGCCTAGTGTCTATGGTCGAACCCAACCTAAGAAACGAAACCGAAAGTCTTTCTGGTTCTATTACTTCTCTGTCAAAGGGGCGCGAAACGTCTACTCCTACCATACTACATTTCTCCTGTCTGCCCTGTAGACCTATTCTCACACAAGTAGGGAACAGCAAATGAAATAAGCTAAATAAAGGACGAAGAAGTTTGTCTATACTAATTGTGTGTGTGTGTGTGTGTGTGTGTGTGTGTGTGTGTGTGTAATATCGATAACTCTTTGGGCCTCAATCTGAAGTTAAAATGAGATAATCTGAGAAGTTAGGAAGGGAAGTGTCTCTTTGCAGTTTTGAGTTTATCATAATATTGTAACGGCCAGCAGGATGCCGTTGTGTTGACTGTTCTACACGGCAGTGCAAAGGATCATGGGACTAGGTTATTAACGGTCCCTGTCCTAGTTTAAGTGTGTAAATGATGTTCTGTTAGTGTTTTTGTTATGCATTTACGTTACCTATAGGTTTTAGTCTTGATAATGTGTTCATACTATTTACATTAGTTGGGTTACCATGACTGAGACACTGGGGTAGGTAAATTGATCACCTCTGTGTATCACATGTTCCGTGGATCGGTATCGCTGGCTCTCTGACTTCTTCCACGTAGCTCGCTACTATATATAATGTAAAGTAATATAAAATCTTAATCTGAAAAGTATCTAGTAGGCTTACTGCAGCAACAATATTCCACTCTGAAATATAGTGTTGAAGTATACAGTCACATTAAAAGGACATAGTAAATACCTCCAAACTGCAGGCATAGGCTGGGAGCTAGGTCCACTCCTCAGGATGTTTTTTGCTACCTTTTTTTCACTATTATTTCCTATTATCTTAAACCTTGGGCCATTACAAGTTGATAAAGACCACCCCCAACTTGGCCCCATTTGGTCTCAGGGGCCAAAAAACACCCTTTTTGGGAAAAGCTTTTGGCGGAATGATGTAATTGTGACTATTAAAGTACTGCAGCTACATAAATGGATATATAACCCTAAAATTTTGCATGGTGTATAGAGGAAACTAGCAGAAAAAGATTCTGGGGATTGCTGCCTTTTTGCTGTCAAATATCACCCTCAACATACCCCAAAAGAAAAAATGTCTGTCCGCCTGACAAATTGTCATCAAAAGTGATCATTTTCAAGCATTTTATCATAGACATCACTGCCTCAAATGTACATGAAAAACTTCCCAAGTTTATAAGCTTCAATTTAAGTCCAAGATGACCTTTCTATCTAGAGGATTACAGCTGGTATAACCAAAGTTCTCCACTGTACCTTAAATCGGAGAAAACTTTCAAGCATTACCATTCCATATGGGATTAAGCATATTTTTTGCATATGAACAATATCTTAAACAAGAGTTGAGATTTGACTTATGTACTGCTATACTATATACACCAGTGGGCATTCAAAATCATTTTTTGCTGAACAGATGTTTGATTTATCTCCACAATAAATGTAACATTAAACATGGAAGATTCAGTGATTAAGGTTATATGGTAATGTTCAGAAAGATTAAAAAGTCATTGTTTGATTGAAAGGATACTAATAATACTAATTTCTGTTTTATAGCCATTCTCAGTGTATTTAAAAACCAAAAGACTGGCACGCATCTTAAGATCATATGGAGTTAGCCTCATCAGCACATCAGACAATACATGAAACAAAGTAAACAGAGTTTATCTGTAGCTGCTCTTTCAGATATAGTGACTTGTATCATGATACAACAAAATCATTTTATATACAAGTATTTTTGCATTGTTTTTCACATTAACCTTTACAAAATGTACTAACTGTTGATGTTATTTAGAGAAAGATATGCCATGCCAGCCATGTTAGCAGTATAAATAAAACCAACATGTATTATAATGACAAGTTTATTAGAAGTCACCTCGGATGAAGAAATAAGATTGTGTTTGACCAAAATTACTAAATATCTTTCTGATACATATACAATTAATCGTCAAAGTGGCACAGTCAATTATTATTTAGACACTATTAACATACAGTCATTCAAAGAAAATGACATGCACAGATGATCTCATAACACATGAGTCAGTTATGGAGAGATATGTTATTTGGCATCCACTGTTATGAACTATTCCAGTAATTGCATGTTGAACACTCCAACTCCTCCATTGCCATACTCACTAAATAAAAATGTATTTACACATCAAAGACAAAGCCCAGGGGCCAGTAGTCCATAGTTTTAGATCTTCCTGATGTAACATACATAGAAACTCACGTGCTAGCACCAGAAAAAGAGATGAAAAACTTAAAGGAACAGGGAAACACTGAGGGGTTGCTGATTATAATTTTAAATAATAAGTTGATGGCAAGGCAAGTTCAATCTACTGTATGTGGTTACAGATCACGATTTCTCTGCTGCAAATGCTTTAGCCCTGCAGTGACTCTAATATCTCTCAACTGTGTTTGGTACAGGCACAAGCCAACCATCCACATACTTACATTTACATTTGATATCCTCTAAGAAGAAAGCTTTAGGTTGATCTGTCCTTTCAAATCTTACAAAGATAGTCTCAGACGGATGGGTTTTGCTGAACAATGTACCAGGTTTGATGTCATACAGATTGACCACAATGACTGGAATAGCCTGACACAAACAGGTGGATGTGCAAACACAGTTCTCTTTAAAAAGTAGAATCAACTTTATTTCTCCACAGCAGCCATTCTTAAGTTTAATAACACAGGCTGTCTTGTCTGTCTCTTTACAGTTTGTAGAGTGATAAACAGTGTGTCCATTAGTGAAGCTGTCATAAGCCTCTACTGATTGGACAAGAACTGGTCGATTTAGGAGCTCTTCTATTGCTAGTTTTGTGGATCCTATGAGATCCAGATGGCGTGATTTTCCAAGGGCTTTGTCAGAGCCACTGCCTTCTTGTACTGGTGTGAGCTTGTCTAATAACTCACCAAAATCTGATTGTTTGTTGAAAACTAAAGAACTAAGGTGTCTGGGTATGTGCTGCCAAACGAGAAACATCTGGTGAATTTGTCGAGGGTAATCATTTACGCCTTTAAGCAGAGCTCTTAAATTTCCATTGTTTCTCTCAAAACTAAATGCTGACGTTGCCCAGAGAGGCCCCCAGTTCAGTACACTTTCAGTTAAGTGGATTAACTGATGGCAGTTGAAAGACACATTTTCTTCACCATAGAGTACTTTCATGTATTCTACAAAGCACACCAAGGACTCATGGGCCAGCTTAAGTTCATGTTGGGATATTGATTCTTGTAGCAGAATGTGAATACTAAATGACAGGTAAAAATAATGTTCCAGAAATGTAAGCGGCAGGATGCCAGGCAGGACACTAATAGCATAAAATAAAAGGAATGCTCGCCACTCTGATGCTTTCCAAGAATCCCAACACAGTGATCGCACAGATGTGTTTTTTTTTTCTAATGGAGGCCTGAGACGGAGAAGACGGGAATCCATTTGTGGAATCTGTTGACCTACATACCAAGGTTTCTCAGAGTTGACTCGGTCCAACCACAGAGACATAAGTTGTTTGGAAACACCTAGTAGAACAGAGTGCAAATACTCTGGTACAAATCCAAAAACTACATCAAACAAGGGAAGTTCGCAAAGCAAGGAAAATCCTTTTACCCCTTTTTTTGGGGAGCCAGACTTTTCAGCCTGTGTTGCATTATTCTTAAATGCATCATTTGACCTTGCTACTTGTTTCTCTTCATCATATGGGTAGGACCTCATATATCCACTGCCTTTTTTGACCATCATGCCAGGGTGTAAACACCAGTCACAACCATATTCACCATTGAATTGTATGCAATTCCGGAGGAGTGGCCTTGCTACGGCGTCAGAGGAGCAAATCAAGGAGAAGACTTTTGAGTGGTGAACTGTGCCATTGCTGTCGCTCCACTGAAAGGGATTGTGTGCTAAATCATGACATTCATCTATGAAAGGCTTTAGAAATGTATTCATCTTAGGTGGTTTTGGTCCAAACCAAAGTCCTGCAACTATCACATTTTCCTGTCTTTGTGTGTAAGGAAGTTCATTTATAATAAATTGAAGGGGCCAAATCGAATGAATGGGTGAGTTATAAATTGGTACGCCATCACTATTCCATGACAGTGTAAGGTCATCTGCACCTAATCTTCCTTGTTTCAAAAGATTTTGGTACATCCTCCCATCCATTACATCTTTAATGATATTCCCTTGGGTGACTGTTTTAGGTAACAACTCAGTGCCATGGATCTTAAGGATATCTTTCAGAATGTCTTTCAGCGATGCAGACAAAAAGAAGTGTCCATTTTTAGTACTGCATTCTTTGTTGAACATCGTACCACACTGTGAACAAGGAGCATCATGAGGATTTGTTCCCATGTAGTTTTGACAGTGATCACAATAAAATATAGTACACAAGGCAATCATCTTATCAGAGAGATAGTTTGATGCAACAACCAGGTTAGGGCTCAGAAAATTCAGCAGAGCCATTAAGTCACCTACAGCCGCAGTTAGATGGTGACGCAAAATGAAGAGTATCACCGCAAGTAGGCCTGTACTCCAGTTACTGTTGGACATTGGCTCCTCACTCTGCGAAGACATCATATTTTCACAATACAGTGATTTGAAGAAATGTGTGTTAAAACAAACATAAGCCTCAATCGGACAGGATTAACATCAGAGGGGGAGACATTTTGACTAAAAAATCATAACTGTGATAACTGAACACACAGACATGAAACACATATTGATATCATTCATCGTGAATTACACTACACCCAAGGATATAATTATCTCAGATGTTCATTGCAAATAAACTGCCATGAATCTGCGGGAAAAAAAATCATAGAAAAAAAAATACACTTCCGAATTTATTCATTACCTTTTTAAGTTTTCTTCAGTGTGAAAGTAATCCTGTGATATCAGTGGGGGGGTCTGGGGGTTGGGAGACATTTTCTGCACCAATTTATGGTGGAAATGTCTTTATTTATATGAAAGGAAACTAAATTAAGGTGGCAGGTGACAATTCAAAATATAAAAATATAACAGAATATAATGCAGTAATCAGTAGCTTGTTGTTTTAGCTTAAGTTACTTTTTTGGACAATGTACATTGGCATCCGAGCCTCTCTTCTCCCTGCTCTCTCTCCGCCGACAGAGATTAGCAGGTAGGTGAGCGTCACGTAGCGCCCAGAGAACCTGATGTGGAGAGGGCAAAGGAGAGTACCGGTAGCTGTTACATCAGGCTCTTGTCTGATCAAATGCCTGCGATTCATTGATTTGCAGTATATAAAGAGTTATATTTCTATGGTTGGCAACTGTTGAATTTTATTGATGCTCAATAAAGCCAATAATATTCTATTTAAATCACGTGATCTAACATGGTTTGCAAATAGGGGATGGTAACAAGAGGATTTGACAGCTTTTTTTTCTGGTGCTGCTGGGTGCCCTCGTCCACTTTCCTGCGAATGGAAAGCTAACTTTACTGGAGCCTGCTAACTTTTGAAGAAGTAACCTCTGTCACTAAAATTGGATTAGCTGCCTGGAACGTGAAGAGATGTTCGAATCAAGAATCATCAACGCGATTATCGGATTATCATTACGTTGTCAGAGTGGATATTGCCTTCAAGTTAGCAGGTAGGCTAAAATGTTTCTAATATGTTAACAGTCTATGATTGTTAGCAGCTGACTAGCCGGTAACTTAGGTTGCTATTATGATTATAAAGTAGTCATTTGCCTTGCTAGGTGCTTTGCTATCTTCCTTACTCTCTGGATATTTGCGTTTTAATGCGAGTTCAACCATCTTTTTGCCTTGGGATTGTGCCATGGTGTTGTCTCATGCTGTTCTAGCTGGTTGGCTTGTAGGTTCTGTGTGAGGGAGTGTTACGATCGGAACAAACAGTATTACAATGTCCTTCGGGAGAAGGCTACCAAGCCAGACCGCAGTATCTGCAGTGTCAAACCAAGGAAAACAACCCCAGAACGTGGTAACTTCACTTACTGCGGTTTGCCTTGGTATTAGCTTGGATTTTGTAGTTATTGCAATTTTGACACACTTGTTTCTCTGAAACGGGACATAATTGAACCCAGATACTTTTTCACAAGACAGAACACATATCATAAAGCCCATTAGAAGTCTTAACTCATTTTTGACCAAATGTGTTACTGCGTTTTGCCTTTGTAGGGCAGTAGGTGTCTGTGCATCATGGGTAGGTCTACATTGCAAACAGGAAGTGCTTCAAGCTACGGGCACATTTGTAACGGTGCTAATTTGACAAAGAAGCTAATTTGAATAGAGATACTGTAGATGCTGCGTCAAATGACATGCAAAGCTTATAAGAAATAAGGTAGAACCTCTTCCTGTGGAAAAACTCAATAGGTCTGCTTTAAATACAAGGAAGTCACTCCAGGAAGGGATTTAAATTACAGGAGGACCAGCGAGTTCACAGAGAAACGGTTCGTAATTAATACTTTAATTAATACTGGGGTGAAAACAGGATTCAAATCTCTGACCATTGCAGGTGATGACGTTAAAACCACCCCAAGGGAAATGTATCCAGTCCGATTGAGGCTTTACAGTATTACAAACGTCTTACCATCTCATTGTCTCGATCTGTGTCAGATGTTGACGGGGACTCAAAGTGCCATGGAAAAATATTTGGTTCCTGCATATAAGAACATCTAATTAGAACCAGCACCCTACAGTATATCAAGGTGAGTTATCAAAAACATCACTAAATGATGAAAATGACAAAGACAATTCAATAACATCTGACTGGATAAGTCATTGCCTCTTACATTAACTTTGACTACTTTTAAATCCAGTATAAAAATGTATATGTTCTGCACTACTTTTGACTGAACCATTAATACTCTATCTCTCCCATACATTGTTACCTATTCTGTATTTACATATCTGTTCATTTTATTTCATTAAAAAAACATCTATTTACCTACAAGCACCTCTGATTTCACCTTACAGACATGAGAGTAGTATTTTCTCACCAAACTCTATGTAAGAAGGTAAATAAATGTGTATTTCCCAAAATGTGAAACAATTTCTTTAAAAGAGCATAAGTTAAAGGCAGGGTTGGTGAAATGTTCCAATGTACACTTTTTTATATATTTTTCGAGATGGTGTTTACACCCTGGCAGCAATAAATAATACAGCAGTAATAGCAACAATAACATCACAGAACTAACCAGTTCAGGGATGTCCTCTTGGTCTGAATTTGTGTCAGTTTCAGTGTCCATAATTTCAGGAGTATCAGCGTGCTTTCTGTTCAGGGCCTGCAGTGGGGACACATGATTACATTTAAGGCTTACATCACGAGCACATACTGAAACAAGTTTGATCTGCTGCCTTAATGCCTTTGTTAACTTATGACTCCAATTAAGAGGTTTCCCTTCAAAAAGAAAGAAAATTCCGGCACACACCCGTCAACTCGGCATTGGTCCACCTGGTCGGTGTTTGGGTGATTTTTTGTGAAATTTGTATATAATTATGCATATGGCATCTAAAAAAATATTTCCATTTCATAGAAAGGTGCAGCCACAGACTGAGCCCCGAGGAGATGCTACTTTCAAGTCTTGCTTTTCAACCTTACCAACTGTGCCTTTAAGTGTCATTCCATTAAGTTTGCATGTGTGATCACAGAACTAACCAGTTCAGGGATGTCCTCTTGGTCTGAATTTGTGTCAGTTTCAGTGTCGATCATTTCAGGAGTATCAGCGTGCTTTCTTTTCAGGGCCTGCAGTGGGGACACATGTTTACATTTAAGGCTTACATCACAAACACATACTGAAACAAGTGTGATCTGCTGCCTTAATACTTTTGTTATGACACCAATTTAGAGTTTTCCCTTCAAAAAGAAAAAAATTTCAGCACACACACACAAGGACCCCTCTGTGACTGACATGTCCTCCGACCAGGTGGACCAACACCGAGGTGACGGGTGTGTGTTGGAATTTTCTTTCTTTTTGAGGTGGATCTTCTGAGCAATTGGCATTGTACTCATCCATTTAAGAGTTCAACATCAAAATGTTCTTTACCAATACTTTGATTTGTCAATAATTTTATATAAACCTTTTTATGTATTTATCTGTTTACGTATCTGTAATTTATTTCCAGGATGTTTTGCTAAATAGTTGTTCTTTTTTAAGTGAAAGTTTTCCATCTCTGTAATGTAGCCTATACTTGCTTGTACTAAAGTGCCATTAGTGTGATGGGTGGCTGACCAAAGTATCAGTGTTTGTTTTACAGCTGCAGTTGTCATTCCATTTAAAAAAGTAAGAAAGACAGAGTTGGATTTGCTGCAAATGTATCATCATGCATGAGGGATTTAAGATCATTATTTTCATAAAAACTCATGCTCCTGTAACAAATTAAGTGCTGAGTACTACTTGTACAATTTCAGTGTAAAGTGTCTATAACATACAGTAGCACATCACCTGTAAGTATTCTCTGAGTTTCTTTCTGAATTTTACTCTTGGTCCAATTTTAGGAATCAAGACATTGAAGTTGCCTGACTCCTCGAGAATTAAGAACGTCTCCTTGTCAATGCCTTCGTCTGAAATGAAAAAGAAATATCAAAATGAAACTTGCTGTGGTTTTCTATAACTAATCAAATATAGAACATATCAAGAATATGTATTATTGTGCTGCAATTGTTATCATTAAACAAACAGGTTTAACTAATTAAAGTAAAAACTAATAAAAACTGTAGCACAGCATTTTACCTTCAAATCTGTGAATCAACTCACTGAGATTCCATTCAGTTAATTTATCCTGGACAAAATGACATGTCTCCATTGAATTCCACTGCAAAAAAAGGAAATATTAAATTCTTAACCAATTCGAATGTAGTGTATTATAAAGATTTAATAAATCATTATCATGGTGAAAGTGTATTACATCTATTAAAATACACAACAAATGAGCAGTCGCCTTTTTTGTGCAAATGGCAAGGGTTTGTTGATTATTAGTATTATATCTTTGCTGGCTATAACAATGTTTACCATAGCAGTCTATTCTCATGCTGCAGGTTTTTTTTTTTTTTTGGCTGAAAACACAGATAGTTCGCAGAGCTGATACAAGGATGTTCATTGTTTTTGATATTTTGTACAAAAGTAGATATAGATATTTAAGTTGAGTAGCCTGGAAAGATAACACATTCCTGTAGTGATCCTGTCATCTATGTGCTGCATGCCCTTCTTTTGTACATTTCTTTGTAAGAATACTCTGTTCGAGATCAAGAGAGTGTTTCAAATGACAGTATATTAGTATAAGTAGAGAACATTACCTGTAAGTATTCTTTGAGTCTCCTTTTGAATTTGACTCTTGGTCCAATTTTAGGAATCAAGACATTGATGTTGGTATCTTCAAGATTTAGAAAAGTCTCCTCGTCAATGCCTTCATCTGAAATGGATAAAAGAAACGGATTCATCTTGATGATAACACATTGGGTCTTTTTCCAGATTCCTAGGTCTTTCATTGTGAGTAAACTGTGATGAGTAACACATCATTGTGACATGCTGATTGACTGAATACACACATTCAAAGTTCAGTGTACAGACATGAAGGTGCTGAGATCACTGGCTGAACTCTACAAGAGTTATGTTAGCGGCCTCATATGGAAGTAAACCTGTCTCATCAGATTTTGAAATGAAAAAGTTCAGAATCAAAAATTCAACGTTAAAAAATTCAATATACCAAATTCAGATGAAAAATACAATGTATAAATCCCACTAATATATTTTAAACTCCCTCATAATTAATTAAGAATATAGTATGTAACTGTTTTATAATAGTAACCTACAAAAACAAAAGATATGTTATCATTGTGCTGCAATTTCAGTGTCACTAATTGCAGACTTGGCTGTGCTTACCACAGAAGAATGGTAATACAGTACCTTCAAATCTCTGGACTAACTCATTGAAGCCCCATTCGGTTAATTTTTCCTGGACAAAATCAGGTGTCTCCATGGCAATTCACTGGAAAAATGGTCACAGTTGATTGGTTAATATGACAATTATTATTGATCATAAGCACTTACTTGAATCTTCTAATTTAATTCTGAGGTGTCAGCTTCTTAATAGCTGCTCCAAAACTATGGAATCCTCCTGCCATACTTTTTTTTTTTTGCCATGCTAGCTGTAGGGATGGCAATGTCGGTCTGTCCATCACTTTGGTTCAGACTCAAATATCTCAACAACTATTCAAGGAAGTGTCATGATATATCATTAAGACATTCATGGTCTCCTGAGGATGAATACTAATGGAGCTCAGTGTAAATTCTTGCAGGAAGACTTCTAAACTTAATCACATTTCTCTCTCTTCTAAAACTGAACAGCTGTTAGAGGCGTTCACTTTTATCTAACCAATCAGAAGCGGCCTTGAATTTCACGAGCCAATCACAGCATGACATCCCTGTTTTAAACCTGTCTCTCTCTGCTGCTCAGTTGTAATTTCAGGCTAAGAGCACAGTCCTCCTCCTCCCCTTGCTCCTCCGGTCTTCTTCTTGCACGGCTCCTGGTTCCTCCTCCGACAAGACTGCCATCGGCTCCTTGGTTCGGTATTCGGGTTCCTCACACCACCATCAGTGTCTAGACACCATCGGGGGGATCAGCTTCTGGCTTTCTAACCCCCTAAATATATATATAATTTCATAATCATAAGTCTAATCTCCAAAGACTGTACATGTCATATCATGCATTCGTACAATAAATCTTTGTACCTCTGCAACGAAGTCTCTCCTGATTGAAATAAAGATGGAGATCCTCTGACTTTTCCTCTTGCACCACTAGACCCAACAACTGTTAGATGGATTGCCAGGTAGTTTGGTACAAATACACAATTGCTCATCTCCCCTTATCTGTGCCCAACCTTCCCCAATTCACTATTTTTTTAGAACCTGTATGTGACTTCCTGTCTCTCTGTGAGATTTTGACTTTTTCAAGGTACCAAGTATGTCTGTGTGATTTTTTTGTGAAATGTGTATACAATTAGGCATATGTCGTCTAATAGAATATTTTCATTTGATAGAATGGTGCAGCAATGAATAAAAAAAGGTCTGACTTGAAATCAAGGAGACTGAACATTTCACACAGTGTAAATATAATTTACTATTTACTAATTACTATCATTTACTAACTTGAAATTAAATAACTGGGGAAAACTAGCAGTTAAGGGGTTAAATATTTGCAGTAGGGTACTTTAATAACCACTTTATAGGCTAAAACTATCTTTTTGATTAACTGGTAGAGCTGATGGCATACATATAGCTATGTGTGCTGGGATGTTCTATATATATTATGTTTGATTAAAAGGTTGAAAGGGTTATGCAGTTAGTTTAACAGTTGTCCTCAGTCTGTTGATTTGTATATGTCATAAATAGCTATACAGTATTTATGACAACTTGTTTGATCACTCCAACTGACTCTACTGCTGTTGATCTGAAGAACCATGCCTGCACTGTCAAAAAAACCAGCAAGACTTCCCTTTTGTACTAAACCCACAGAGATTATAAACCAACATTTTTTTTCAGTGCACTTGTGCCTTGTATAAAAAAGGCAACACAATTGTATTATTATAAATATCCCTGCCATTATAAACCATAATCAAATTAGTCACCATTGCTGTTTTGTGCGGCACAATATTTAACTAAATCAATATGAAAGGCAACAATATAGTATTTTGATAATTAAAAAATAACTTACGTTTCGTTTTCCTCTTTTGAAATCCAGTCCTCTGGTGTTCTGGATGTTTTCGACTCTTCTGTAATTAATGTCCCCTCCCTGCACTGACAGAGATCACGTGTTCTGGAGTTTAATGAGAGACAGTTGCTGAAACAGAAAAACCATAACATTGTGACAAAAGCGTAGAAGATAAACAGGTTAGATCTGGTTCGTGTGTGTGTGTGTGTGTGTGTGTGTGTGTGTGTGTGTGTGTGTGTGTGTGTGTGTGTGTGTGTGTGTGTGCGTGTGTGTGCGTGTGTGTGTGCGTGTACAAATACAACATTATTACACTATTGAACATCGATTAAGCATGCGCATTCAAAATCATAAACTTTTGTAACCAATTCTGGACAGGGGCACTTAACTATTCAAACGCTTAATTCTAGCTTGTATTTACGTATTAGCGTTACAGCCATGCCGTTAAAAACATAATCGTTCCAACACTACCTGTAGTGTGTAGCGTAGATGAGCTATCTAAATATGGATCAGTGCCGATCCTCCGGCTGTGAAGCAGGCGATAGGAGTCCCTGTTACTCTCAATAGTTGTCCAACCCAAAACGAAACCAAAGTCTTTTCGCCCTGGGTCTTAAAGCTGACTGTAACCTGAAACCCAGCGTTATACTTCTTTTTCATAGGGGCATGAAACGTTGCTCCTACTCCTCCCATAGCCTAGGCTACTAATTAAATCTCTCCTATCTACATTTTTTATTTTATAATCTTATTTTCTGTTTTATTTGTTTTGTATGTTTATGTGTCCTTCCTTTCTTTGTAGCTTACATTTTCCTTCTAAAGAATGAATAAGCTAAATGTACCACATGTAGGCTACGTCCTCTCCCATGTTTGGAAGCTGAAATAAGCAAAACTGAAATTGATGGAAGAAAAACAATAGATGATAGAAAAAAAGCTACACAAATGTGTATGTAGCCAACATTCTTCTAATCGTGTGTGTGTGTGTGTGTGTGTGTGTGTGTGTGTGTGTGTGTGTGTGTGTGTGTGTGTTGAGATAGATTGAGTTTAGAAGGGAAATATATATGGTTGAATTAACAACTCTAAAACATGACAAGGGGACACAAGCCAAAAAGGCTGGGAATTATTTTGTACTTTTGTTTTTAAATAAATGTCTATTAAGTCACTATAATCAAATGAGGTAACACAGTGGTGATTGAGCTATGGCCCATACATGAAAGCCCTTACATTTACAGTATTACAAAGTCTGTGTCGACATTACTGGGGGAAATAATATAAAGCGACACTGTTTGGATCTCTGGGAAGTGAGGTCCAAAAAACACACCTGCAAGTACTGCTTATAGCCATACACGCCGCCAATCAGAAGGAAACAGAGATCTTAGAGGTTATGAATTTAAGTAAAGGGTCTCAGTAATTCTTCCACCACTGGCTCCCCTAAAGTGATGGGTAGGCAGCTAATATATAATCCAGGGAAATGATCACTTCTGGACAAAACATCTGATCAGACCAGTAAAATACACCTGGAGAAAAGGGCTGTGTTTCCACATTGACCAGGAGGTGGAGAAGCTGACATTTGCAACTTGTGAGTTTTGTTTTTAGCACAAAACTACTAAACCTGTTTAGTAACATTGTGGCTCCACACACACTCACCTGCTCAAATGTGATTTGAGGGTTTTATAAATAAATAAAACACATTATATTAGGGACCGTTCGGTATTTATGGAATGGACCACCAGAGGAAAATAGGGGAGGGTTTTGTCTTTTTATTTTTGTTGAGGGGAGGGTCATCCAACATTTGCTGGATACACCGTGACTCTTTGTGGATCTACTGATCGGTTTGGATTGCTTTTTTTCCGTGTCATTGGATTACGGCAAAATACGGATCTTTTTTCTTAACGTGTCTTAACGTTTTATGGTGAGTTTGGAGAGGCATCTCAACAGACTGTAGGTCGAACACTGATTGTTCACCGTTACATTTTAGTTGAATGTAACCGTCTGTCTATTGCATTCCAAGACAGCCGTGCCGCGATTGGATTTCATAAGGGCGAATTGTTAAATTGTTACAATGTAATTTAAAATCTGCTTCAAAAATAAACATGTGTTTTGGAATATAAGGGACTGTTTGTTATTTAATTAAGAGGCCACCGGAGGAGTTTTGTGGCCTCTAACCTACAAAGACTTGACCCTCTCCTCGTCAGTAATACTTTTTCTATGACCCTCCAAAATGATTTGAAAAAGAAGCATGACTCTCCCCTTGCATGTAAGTTTGCACTTAGCAAAGAAGTACATATGCCATTTGATTCTGCATTCTCATCTTACACATCACACTCCTCTGTTATGGTGTGGTGGCCATTTCAGTAGATTTACTCACTAACATTATTGTGGAAACACAATAAGCACTGGAAACTAAATGCACACTTCATGCATTACTTCAAATACTAAGTTACTCCTCTAGTAAACTAGTATTCACATGAAATAAAACAATAAAACATTGAGACCATTCAGCAAAGGACAATGGGAAATAACAATTCAACACTGGTTGCTATGGACTTGTCACCAGGCTTCGTCATTGTATATTTTAGCACATAGGTAAAGGTGCCGAAGCTAAAATGTACAATGACAAAGCCTAGTGACAAGTCCATAGCAACCAGTGTGAAATTGTTATTTCCCATTGTCCTTTGCTTTGCATTTAGTTTCCATGCTTATTGTGTTTCCACAACTATGTTAGTGAGTAAATCTACTGAAATGGCCACCACACCATAACAGAGGAGTGTGATGTGTAAGATGAGAATGCAGAGGTTAACTCATGTATGTCATGGCTGTAAAAATCAAATGGCATCTGTACTTCTTTGCTAAGTGCAAACTTGCACGCGAGGGGGAGGGTCATGCCTCTTTTTCAAATCATTTTGGAGGGTCATAGGGAAATTATTACTGACGAGGGGAGGGTCAACTCTTTTTAGGTTAGAGGCCACAAAACTCCTCTGGTGGCCCCTTAATTAAATAATGAACAGTCCCTTATTATAATATCATACATATTGTGTGTACACATCATGTATAATATCCTAATATCAACGGCAGCTTACTCACCAATGGACACACTCACAAAAGACAAATGCAAAAATATTGTACACCATTGACCCAGAAGAGGAACTAACCTTAAGGCAAATGAGAAGTTCGGAGTTAAACTGAGTGCGTGTACAGGCATATTTTCATAAAACCACAAAGATTAGAGAAGCCGTTTGTGTGTTGAAATTGTTCCTGTCATGTGTACACATGTATGACTTCCTGGTATCAACCTCAGCTTACTCAACAATGTGCCCAAAACACACTCATGCAAAAATAATGCAGACCGTTTATCCTGAGGAGAAACTAACCCTAAGGCATACAAGGCACTTGCTAAACATCGGGTATTTTACTGCACCATCAATGTTAGGTCAGAACCTTTAGGATTAAGTTAGAAAAATTAGATGAGGAAAAGATTGGAAATTAATTTGTTTGTCTGACAAGGTCCTTTTAAAACAACATAAACAATAAAGAACCAAACTACATGTGACACTTTGACTCATAAGTGAACTTTATTGAGGTTTATTGGGCAGTATACCATATACAATTATTTAAGCATTTAGAAATAGTGTAGATTAAAAAAAAAAAAAGGACAGTGAATCGTGAGAAGCCAGCAGGTTTATTGCTATCATCTAGTTCTCTCTCTTTCTCATATATGAAGACATAAAAACATTATTTTGCAGTAAGCAATACTATAGTCTTTGAACATTGAGGAAAAAAGATCATCATCATTCTTTGAGTAGCCTATGTCAAATCTAACCTACAGTATGTACCGAAATCAAGGTTATGATTTAAATTACACACCCATAAAATCATTAAACTTTCACCACTCTCATCCTAATTGACCAATACTAATGAAATAAAATTATGGAAAAAACATGAAAATATATTCAAAGAGAACAAAAAATCTAATCATGTTAAATCATTAAAAACAAAACGTTAGTGCCTTAGTGGCTAAGATGTGTACCATTAAAACCACAATGTCCATGGTTTAAATCATATTGGGAACATTTGCTGCATTCTCTCCCTCTCTCTCTCTCTCTCTCTCTCTCTCTCTCTCTCTCTCTCTCTCTCTCTCTCTCTCCACATTTTCTGTCTGTCTCTGATCTATAATCAAAAATGTCCTACCAAAAATAGAAAATCTAAAATCTCTCACCATGTAATTCACCATAAGCAAACTCAAAGTACATATCAAAACAACATTTAAAGAGGACAGGGATAGCAACTTGACGATACATGTTTGAGACCAAATCCAGAGGCCTGACGTCAGTAATCAGTGTGTCTGCAGGACCTTCAGTGGGTAATCTGGCCTCTGCTGTTTCTCTCCAAGGAGCAAACCTGAAATGTCCACCAGAGAGATAAACAGAGAGGTTATGATATTGATCAGTAATGACAAACAGTAAAGCTGTCATATCATCTATCATATCATCCATTTGAATCATCAGTTTCACTACAACGTACCTGTGCACGTCATGGACTCTGCTGCTGGGCCTACAGTTCATTGTAGTAATTGTTCACCTCCTCAAGCTGCCATGTAACATCTAAAAAAAAGCATTGTTTAAAACAAATGTATTATTAATTACTAATTTTAGTATTTTAAGTGAAAATCATTTTTTATTTTGTTACGTTCCCTTTACCTGGGATTGAGTCACCATCTGTCTTGAGTGACAGCTCGATTGATTCCTGCATTGTTTCCTCCAGCTTCTTCAGGATCTCTTCCTAAATTAGCATCACAATCTTTATCACTTATTACTCACACTGTCAAATATTGCATTCAAGGTTACTTAACTGAATCCTACATTAATTAAACAAACAGGGTATACCTTTTAATAGCTACATCATATTTTGTATGTTTCTGTTTAAAATTAATAACAATAGTTGAATGTTTGTGAAAGTCTGTGTGCAGTGATTTCAGTAGCAAAAGCAGCTTTCAGAATGATGCATATTCTGCTTGGATTTAGAAAAATCCTTCATCTTAATGATGAGAATCATGGATAAAAATAAAGATGTGCAGCACATGTTTTATGTTATCATCATCGTATGATGTATTATAAAATGTCACAAACCATCAAGTCTCTCAGCTGTTTCAACAATTCTTCTTTAGCCTTTTCAAACATGATGTTCTTTGCAGCACGTACGTGCTTCTCAAGAGTGTTTCTCATATTTTCCAGCGTGTCCTTTCCTGTAAATGTTGCTGCTTCTACAATAAAACAGAAAATTGTTGTAATTGTTTATGCACAATCATAATGAGTGTAAATGTGTATTATTACAGTGTCAAGTTGCTAACGTCACGTTCTTCTATCTTACGGCTATAGCCTCCTTGCATGTTTTTCCCAATTGTCTCGGTCAAACTCTTGTAGATCGTTTTCTTACTCTCCCGGATCATTTTGTTGAGTTCTGTCTTAATTTTGTCCTCCTTAAAAACAGAACATAGAGCATAGATCAATATACTATATACTGTATATATATGTATATATACATATATATATATATATATATATATATATATATATATATATATATATATATATATATATATATATATATATATATATATATATATTCTTAAATAAAATCAAGGTGATACAAATACATGTAAGGCTCATCTTTCCAGATTTTACCAGTGAAGCAGTACATTATTTTTAACTGAGTAGGACCTGCTTTCCACCAGGTGGAGGTACACATTCTTTTGCCCACTTAGGTCAGACTATCACAATTCTTCAGTATGTTGACATGAATTGGGCCAGGGTCAGTTTTACAACAGCAGTCAAAGAGCCTATCCAGTTTTAACTGAAAAAAAAAAAATGGCTTGCTAACAACATTAACTGTAATAATAGAATTCTCCATTTACAGTGTATATGTTCACAGTCAAAAATAAGATTATTTGTGTTCAATGTTTAGTCTTTATTCCAGATCTTAGTCACAAACTTGATGTCCGGGTTGATTTGCTCACCCTTCAGCCTTCGGCTTAAAGGAGAATTCTGGCCGATTTTTACCTGAATCTGAATCACTATATATCTGCGAGTACTGTCAATAGGAAAAAAAATGACCAAAATCGGTGCTAGCAAACTGGAGTTGCTGCAGCTACGTCCAGAGCTCCCAGTTAGCTAAAATGCCAGTTGTTGGGGCAATTTTTAAGAGTGCCTTTGTGCCTCTTAACAGAAACAAATGCAATTAAAATGTCTGTGCAACATGAACAGGGCCCTTACGTGACAACAAGATGCGTTGTTGCGTGTTGATCTACTGATCAAAGAAAACTGGAAAAGAAATGGTTCGCGTTTGTTTACAATTTCCTGCAACAACTGAATTCCAACAGGACTTCAAGTGTTCGTCGTGAAGGCATGACCTGTCCTCTGGAGGACATAGCCAGACCACCGGGCGGTCGGTGGATTGTTGTCGGCAGAGGGAGGCGACGAAGGCGGGTACGGGAGAGAAAGCAGAAGCAAGGATGCCGTTTGGGCCTGCTAGCCCGACTAAGGGAACTACCACACACAGACCTCCTCTGCCAAGCCTCCTACTCACCAACGCCACATCCATCGCACACAAAATGCCGAGCTAGCTACCGGCAGGATCGAGACAGGTGACAGTACAAACTTTGAATTTAAACGGTTTCTTCACAACGTCTGAGTTAAAAATGCATAAGGGCCCTGTTAATGTTGCACATACATTTTAAATGCATATGTGTCTGTTAAGAGGCAAAAAGGCACTTTTTAATTTGTCCCGACAACTGGCATTTTAGCTAACTGGGAGCTCTGGACGTAGCTGCAGCAACTCCAGTTTGCTAGCACCGACTTTGGTCAGTTTTTTCCTATCGACAGTATTTGCAGATATATAGCGATCAAAATTCAGGTAATTCAGGCCGGAATTCTCCTTTAAGTCTCTCTAACCTGGACAAACAGCTTAATAATGGACTAATGGATAAGATGGTGTTATTCTCATCTCTTACCTCTGTCTTGAGAAATATCAGCTGCAGTTCAACATCTTTGTACTTTTCAATCAGACTCTTTGTGTCAAGTGAAAACATATTGATGACATTGTTAAATGGTCCACACTTTCTTTTATTTCTGAAACATGTTAACATGTTAAGTTGAAATGATTCATAAAGGCAGCATTGACTAGTTTGATAATGTAATTTGTATACATGTATTATATATCATAATTTATATAACCATATCATTTAGAATGGGTTAATTCTACGTTGTTTGTAAAACAGACCAACACAAGGTTTTATGTCTTATTAGGTCATTTCTTACGGGAAGGTCTTCTTGAATTCCTCATCAATGCTGTCAGTCAGGCATGAAGCTAACTTTCCATTGAGATTTATTTGTTCCCCATTTTTTGGTTTGTGGGTGCCGCTTTTATTAACTACACTCTTCAATGTCTGGTGAAAAGCTGCATTTTCTACATCGCTCTGAAACAAAAAAGAAATGTTTCAAAGACATATTCATAGTAAGTGCAAAATTAGCTGTTGTGATGTAATTATAACTCAAATACATACAGGACGTATGACCGACATCAAGGCACTTTCACATGAACGTTTTGATCTTTCAACCCCCTCACTGAGGCATTTTTCAAAAGCCACGTAGGCCTCTTCCATGGGTTTTCTGACTTTATCAAGTTCATCCTTCATCTTTTTGTCAAGGTCTGTGCACACATCTGTGTTTTTGCCAGCCTGAAATCAAACACAACACATTCAGTATTTAAAAACTATATTTCAACCCGAGTGGATTTTCTTTCATGATAGTATTGATTCTTTCTTTCTTTCTTTCTTTCTTTCTTTCTTTCTTAATGAGATTCTGTTAGTCTTGAGTATGATCACCCTTTCTGTGTCCAGCCTCTCTGAAGCAACTGGAAAACAACTACCTTGATGGCTAAATATTTTCTATGGGTGAGATTACCCTTTCAGTGTTTCAGTGGCATTAAAACATACGTAGTTACTCCACAAAGATTTGAGAAGTCTGTCACTTGCTTTTAACACCTTTTCACTGAATTTGAGCATACTTTACTTCATCTTACTTGCTGTGAATATTATTTTCGGTCAATAATAATGACAATGAAAGAAGTTGTATTATTTGATCTTACCCCATCTCTACGGCTGGCCCCTTGAATCAGAGAGAGAATCCCACGAGCTCCAGACACATAGTTTACTGTCTCTGAGTGACAGTCATTGAGTTTTTGCAGAAATTCCTTAAGTTTGGGTATTTCTGCAATTACACATATATAATACATTTACATAGATTTAAATGTCATAATCCAATTATTGTTTAAAAGTAAATTAAAACAAAATATGTATAGGAGCTATTCATTTTCTTTTACCCACAAAGTGTTTATATATCTACCAGACACCTACCAGTGTCATCTGGGTTTAGAAGATTTTTCTCTAGAAACTCGTTGGAGGACACTGTGAAAACTTCCAAACATTCATTACTGAATTGTTTCTGAAAAAAAGGTTTTAATTTTAAGGCAGGTTTGCAGTTGTAGACAATGTTAATCTTTCAGTCAATGAAACTCACCTTGATCGTCTTTTCTTCACTGAATTGTTCTCTCACTTCTGTCTTGGCTTGCATGTTTCTGTCAAGTATGGCTTCACGGTCACTATAAGAGAAGATTTACATCAAGTGGCATTTTATACTTTACTTTTTACTTACTTTGGAGAACTGAAACCTGAAATTATAACATATTTTTGCATCACCTCTCAGAATAAAGTTAAAATGATCTGTTGTTAAACCTGTCCCTCTTACTAATGACTCTATTTTTAATTAACACTGAATTGCTAGGAAGTCTTGTATAAAGAAATATTTAATTTGATAATCATTATAGGAATTTTGAAAATTGAGACAAAGTTAAAGACTGCTATTTTAGTTTATTTATTGCGAACTTTAAGTCCAGTAATAGTTGTCTGTACATCCATTGCTACATTGCTAACAGGAACTGCTAACTTATTTGACATACTTTAATGGCGCCAATTTGCCAAAATGTAAACAAATACAGAGGTGTTTTGGGAGTGCAGTTGTCTCAATTTTGTTTGAGAAGGGTCCACTGCGTCAGGCTGCACCTCTGCACCTAAACTAACAACAAAGCATTTTAACAGCATTTGCTACCTGTGGCATGGACATATTATCTGTACATTTGCTTGTGTAAACTCCTCTTGGCTTCCACACATCAGTGCCTCATTTTGGATGTTTAACTTAACTACTCTTAAATCACTTACTTAAGATTGAAATCAGACTTGGAGCAGATAAAGAGAATGTGGTGACACTGGCCCCCATTTCCCATGAGGCTGCTGGCACTTTCCAGGATCTCCCAGGGTTCTTTCTCTCCTGCTGCTCGATTTATGTCAGTCACAATCCACACAGTCGAACAACTTCCAACTAACTGAAGGGGCATAATAGCAAATTTCATTATGAATAATTAATAATGTCACAGTTTCCAGATAACACATACACTACAAACAGCATTGTATGCGAATAGATTACCTCTTTCCACATCTTGTCTCTGCTCTTGTTACGGTCCCCATTTCCAGGAAGATCCACAAGTGTGACATGCTGGAGAAGATCATTATTGGGCACCCTCACAGTCACACACTTCACCAGTGGCCAGAACCAACTCTTTACTTTACTTTCTTCGTCTTCTGAGTCACGTCTTGTGACTCTTGTGAATCTGACAAGTGTTCCAGATAGCTTTTCAGCCTACATATATATGTATAAAAAGAAAAACTAAATTAAGGCAAGGCGGTTTTATTTGTATGCACAAACTCCAACTAAAACATGTTTTACAAATTGCATAAAATAAATATAATAGGATTAAACAAAAAAGAAGAGCAATTAAAGAATGCTTCAGGTTAAAATCATATTAAAAATAGTAAAGAGTAAAACCAGAAGTGGAGACAAAAGTAAAACGTTCTTCAATAGCGAACAATTAGGTTTTAAATTTAGATTTAAACATGATCAGATTTCGATAGTGCCCAGGAATATGGGAGGTAATTACAAGTATGTTTATTATAGAATAGAACACCCATATGGTCCTAACTCCGTAAGTGGTAGTATTTTATTAAATCAATTATCAGACTAACTGGTAACAAGTGCAGATAATAGATGTAATGACTTATTATTTTGTTTTTATATAACGCTTGTAACTTACTGATTCATAAGTCAAAATCTTCTTCTTGTTTTCGAGAAATTCCGGAATTTCTTTGAAATATTTTTTCTCCATGAGCATTTCAGAGGTTTTGTTTTCCTTTTCTTTTCTTCCATACAGCGCTGACAGCTTTTTATCAAAGTCAGGATAATCTTCATCTTCCTGACCTGCTTTATCCCCAAGAAACTGAAACAACTCATCCTTCCAGTCCTAAGAAATCAAATTTATATATATTAAGTTAAATTAAGTTTAATTGAATAATAATCAGCAACTGTATTTCTGCAGCTGCATAATAGCTTCTAGTACTAGCAAACAAAAATACTCAGTTCATTTTACCTCTTTTGGGATGAACTCAATGTCCGCCTGATAGGTTTTGTTCTGCGTGTTAGCCTCAACTTTGATCATGACTGATGTACATGCACTGACATCTCCAGTGGGTAAGATATCCTTCACTCCAATGACAGCATTTATCAAAGAACTCTTTCCAGCCCCAGTTCTACCAAATACACCGACCAACTCCCTCTTGTCTGTCTCCAAATCATTGATTTTATCCCTGTTGAGAAATATATAAGCAATAAAAACATTGTCAAAATAAGGAAGAAATACTATTATTATCTATGACTGTGTAATGTTTTATAACACATTATGTAATAACACTGCGTTATGTAATAACTTGACAAAATGTAATACATTTTTTTACTTCAGTACACCTGCATTTTGTAATCAACAGCCTGAACACAATACTGTCTGTAATCATTTTCTCTGCATTAGCCGTATGACCTGTGGTGCCCCCCTTGGTAGTTGACTCTCATCTTAGTTTAAATAGTAGCAGTGACAAGATCAGCTTTTTATCATCTTACAAATATTGCCAAACTCAGAGACTTGACTGCATCAAAAGCCAATATGGAAAAACAAATTCACGCTTTTATTTCTAGCAGAGTTGATTACAGCAAGAAGCTCCCAAAAAAAGCCCATCAAAAAGCTTTTCAAAATTCATTCAAAAAGTCTGCTGTGGCCTGTCATATAATTGAATAGAAGTCAATGCCACTTCTTTTTAAATCAATACATGGAATGGGACCAAAATACATTACAGACATGATTAAGGAGTACACCCCTGCCAGGCCTCTCTGTTGTATGAAGCGCTTTGTGCTACATTTACATGTATGAAAAGTGCTATATAAATAAAGTCTGATTGATTGATAAACAATGTGTACAGACAAAAACAATGTGTATGGCTTTTCCCATAAAGTTTTATTTATAAATGTGAGAAGAATGTGGGCACCTCACGCAAACTTCAGACCAGACGTAGACATAGTTTTATCTGGGCCTATACAACAAAGAATTTGGAAAACTTAATTAACTTAATATTTACTTCAAGAAGTTGTTGAGCTTGTTTTCTTGGGCCGGTAGTCTTTTCTTAACAAAGCTCATGATGCTTTTCACTTTAGTCAGTATTTCTTCAGTCAGAATACAAGAAAAGAACTATTAAGCAGGAAACTTGAACCAGTGTATCCACTAAGCAGTAATGCATAATGAAGCACTTCATCTACCGAGTCAATATAGGATGCTTTTGAGTATTTAATCATGTATACTATGGCAACTTAGCACAGAATGAAAAAGTGGTCTGAGTTTTAAACATCATCAAGGTAAAGAAGCATTTAGCACTTAGAAGCATACATATTACTACATACATTTACATCACATGTAACATGTAAGCTGTTGACTGCTTGAGGTGTCCTGATTTTGACACACAGCAAATAAGCAAGTATTTTACGTGGCCAAAATATAAACAGACATTTGCTATACAAGTAAAAATGTCATTACATGAAATGTTTAACCCTGTAGTAGGTTGCCATTGTTTGAAAGTATTATAAATACCTGAGTCTGGTCGTGGTTTAGTGCCACAGTGTCGTTTAGTAGCTGGTGATTGAGATTTGCTGGACTCGCCCTGAAGATCCAACTTTCTCTTTTCTTAAAAGAAAAAAAGAAAAGTCTGTTGCATGTGCCTCTCAAAATATTCAAAAGTGTTCTCAATATAGTTGCTTAGTCAAAGTAAGATATTATTGCCTTGAAAACATCAATGAACACTTAATGTAATTTATTAAGATACTGTATATCTCACCTTTATTACTGGTGTCACTGGTGAACGGAAACACCTGTGGATGAGCAGGAATGTTTGACTATAAAAGTAAATAAATTAGATCTACACAAATGTTGTCCTCTACCAGAGTTCTACAGGCTGGAACACACATCTTTACAATTCAAACATTGAATTTGCATTTATGTTCTCCTTCAATCTGTGATGTAGTGGAGACCAGAAAAGGGCCAACAGGTGATCCCATTCAGAATCTTTTTTCCCTCCGACCACAACACTGGGATCCAATGAGACAATTCTTCAGTCAAAGATGACTTTGTCTCAGGACAATGGAGAATAGAGGCACGTTCACTGAATACATGCCTGGGAAATTCAATGTGATCCTTACCTGAGCAGAAACAGCTTCTTCATGCTCCTGTTGATACTGCAGATAAAAGGTAGCACTAAGTCCGGATCCGATACTTGCATTTGCTGAGATAATAGACCTGCATACCGTTTTGTTTACAAAAATAACAAAGTAACTTAAATGTCTTAAGCTTAATACATTTAACTTAGATGAGCAAATTAGTTTTTTTCTCTTGACACCAAAACAGTTCTCTTTAGGATCTCAGCTAACCTCCAACCAATAGTAAATCTTAGATTTTCTTCTAGTGTAACACCGATGTCTCTAGGAAATAACAGCCTGTAAGCGTGGTTTCACGGAAGAAGGCTGGAGAATTGGAGTAATCCACTTCTGTAAAAAACTAGACGACTAAGAAAGACAGACTTTTTTACTTGTTGCCAAAGGCTGGCAATAAGTTTTGTTTTTTTCTTTCTTGTGACAAAAGAGTTGCAAATCTTATAATAAAAAATCCATATTAAAGACATTTTAAAACAATCTAGGTTATGATAGTGTTGTCAATGAGATATAACAATCCTCCATCAAAAATACTACTGTAAATGTATCTACATAAGTGAAATTTATCAAACTAATCAGTGTCTGTGTAAATTGTCTTCACAGAGCAGAACATTACCTTAAACAATGTGAATTGTCTCTTGAATTTTATCCTTGGTCCCGCCTTTGTGATGAGTTTATCAATTTCTTTATCATCAAGATTGTAAAAACTTTCCTCGTCAATTTCTTGATCTGTAATTAAAAAATATTCAGTTGAATCGTGTGTGTTCACATCTGAAGCAAAACTTTGTTTAGCATGATTACCAACAAAGTCAATGGCAAGACACAAATAGAAATTTGCGTAATGCTGTGTCACAAAAGCCTATCAGTTGTTGATTGTTGAAATAGAGGAAAAAACGTCTTTGCGTAAGAATCGAGACACTTTTGATCCGTTTAATTTATTGCAATTAAATCACTTCAAAATCTGTTTACTTTGGGTTCATACAGCATCTCTGCTGCATCTTGCGGGAGTAATGTAAATAAACTATAAATGATCCTGCAGTCGAACTTGCGCGGGTATCGCAAGTTCAGAATTCACTTTGCGTTTGATGAACACAGCGGGCGTCATGCAAAAAATGAGAATTGATATCAAATTGCTTCAGACATGTATTTCATAAGGAGTGAAATAGGTGTGGGTTCAGCCATTAATGTTTTGAGGGCATATAAGCCTCACAGAGTTAATGGCCTTGTTGTATAACCTGAATGATTGTATTTTATTCATTTACTTTTTAGTCTTGATTTCGGTGCTACCTAAGCTGAGGTCCTCATCATAAATAACATTACAATAACCCACACGCTGCTACAAAACAGCAGTTATCTTCTTAATAAATGTTTCCTTTCCAAATGTGTAATAATAACAAGGTCTTTATCATATCATATCATATATTAATGCTTTTGTACTCTTTAAACAGCAACAAGAATTGCCTGGATTTATCAACACTGATCTCTCCCATTTTCTTAAAACTAGGGCTGTCAATCGATTAAAAAATGTAATCTAATTAATTACACACTCTGTGATTAATTAATCGAAATTAATCGCATACATAATTAACGGTGCCTGAACCGATACTTTTTAAGAAAGTAAAAAAAGAAAAGAAAAAAGAAGGGTACTAAACAACAGTCGGTGACATTAAAGAACGGCGTGTTTATTGCTAAGGCCATATGGTCAAAATTAAATGATTTAATAATAATGTATAACAATAACAATAACTTATTTCATAGTAAATTGCTGTTGAACGACAAAAACATCCACCAGATGGGAAAAGGACATTTACAATAACTTAAAATGCACCACGACGCTGTAGTTTACCAGTTTCATTGAACGCACCGTCTGTGTTGTTTTTCCGACGGCAACTGCAGCTTGTTACATACCGGTGTTGAATCCTCTACAGTAAAACACAGTCAAACTTTACACCGTTTAGCGTTAGCTGTCAGCATTTTAACTGTGTTTAATCCAGCTACTAGCTAGCGGTAGGCTAACGTTAGCTGCTGTCTAGTATAGTGTTAACTAGCTAGCGGTAGGCTAACGTTAGCTGCTGTCGAGTATAGTGTTAACTAGCGTCACGTTCAGCGATGTTTGTGTTGCCTGTTTCAGAGAGAAGAGCGCAGAAATATCAGTGGCTCCAGATTTCGGTAGCCAGGGTTGGCAGGAAGAAGATTTTTTACAAGTAAATGTTCCAATCAATGATCCAGGCAGCACATTCTCGTCTCCCTCCTTCATTTTACAGTTGAATGGTGGCTAGAACGGCTCCGGGTCAAACGTCAATATGGAATGGATTAATCTGCGTTATTTTTTTTAACGCGTTATTTTTTCTCTGATTAATTAATCGAAATTAACGCGTTATTTTGACAGCCCTACTTAAAACTATTTCTGTTAAGGACACATCACCATTGTACTACAGAACAATGTTACATTTATTTTATGTCAGTATTAGTAAATGCTTAGACATTTCAGTATTGGTAGGTCATATTAACATTGTATTTTATCTGTGCCTAAAGAAGCATGGTAGTACTTTACCTTTAAATGTTTTTATCAACTCGCTGAAACCCCATTCAGTTAATTTGTTACGGACAAAGTCATCCATGACCAAGAACTGCAACTGGAAGGTAAACACATAATTTTAATCAACCATTACTTGGTATTGTTGAGACAGTTACAAATTACATTTAATTGAAGGAAAAGAAGGGGTTACGAAACTGATGATGGCAAGGGTTTAAGTAATATCAGGTCACAAGTTATGGCAAAAATAACTGACCATACTTTATTTCTAGTAGAGTCTGCTCTGCTGTTTACTTAAAGGTGCACTATGCGTTCCTGCATGACGTTACTTCTGTTGACGTTCCAAGTAAATTCAAAACAAAACGGAGCAAGCTCGCCCCTCCCCCCATGTTTCCTTAACTGTCATGACTAACTGACTAACTGTCACTAACCCCCACCCCCTCCCCCAACCATCTTGTCGGTGATTGGCTGGAACGTGTTTGTTGTATTTTGGTGCCTATCCTGTGCCTCTAGTGTTTGTTTGACGTTTACGACCCCTGTGTTGTCTCCCGAGACCGGGCTTTTTCACAGTGTATTCAGGGGGCAAGCAGCTAGCGGATCAAGGAGAGATGCCTACGATTTGAGACAAAAATTAAATCGCGCTGAAACCACGCAGGAACGCATAGTGCACCTTTAACTATGACATTTACAGCAACCTTAGCTTGTTCTAAATGTTAATATGTGAAAACAAATCCAGAGGAATGTACATTATCTGAAATATCCAATGTTATCCTAGCATTTACAGTGTATGATATTGTCTGTAAATCAGTAAGTATTGCATACATATCTTAAATCATATTCACTTTTAATTTTCAGCCAGAATTGTGGCGTAGGTTTGGGGATTCAGCTTGTGAGCAAATGAGTGAGAATTCACAAACACAATCTACAATAGCAAACTTATAACAGCTAATTTATCGATATATTATAGCTGCCCTCTTTTCTGTTTTATATTATTGTTGGCTGCTGTAAACCTAAACTTTGTAAAAGTGGTTTACAAATGAAGGGCTGTTCTTTGATGCCTCCAATAAAAACTTCCATGCTACATGTGTACATACTACATGGCTGTTAAGTTGTATAAGAACAGCTAATTTGGGAAACTAAGAGCAGTGCCTAATCTCTCTAAATCAATATCACAACAAACCTGCTCTTCCTCTCTTGCCTTCTGTACTTGTGTGACCCTAAGTTGTAAAGAGCAGAGCAGCTTTTAATTTCCCTGTAAAAGGTAGGAACACACAATGATAGGCTGTCTGGGCAAGCTGCATATATGGCTTAACTGGCAACTTAAACAACAGATTTGTGCTGTTTCAGTGTTTCTTTAAACAACTGTTGAAAGCAGACAATGTTGGTTGAAACCACGCCCTTTTAACTGGATTATCTTGATCAAACATCACTCTGATAATATCTGGTTGATAGGTCATCATTTCATCGCAGCTAATATGCCTTGCTTAACTGAAAGCAATAGCATATTAAACATTATCTTCATTTTACTAATGTAATGGCAAAAAATACATTTAAGCATCATTCTTAATATTCTTGTTTTATTTCTTTCTCTGTTTCTCTCACAATGCTGAAAGGGAGTTTATCTCATTCCCACATGTAGATTGCGTACACGAAGTCTGGAGACGAATGCGTACAGCCTTTGTTTGAACCGATAAAGGTACAAGGTCACAGTAAACTATCTCTCTGTACAGATTAATTTGTCCCTGGATAGTTGAGATGTAACCAGGGGGTGAAAATTGTACATTGGGGAGGAGGCGAAATGGCTCCAAGATGTCTCCTGTGTTTAGATTGTTTTTCTGTGTATCAGATTGCCTGTGAGAAAGGCAGAGTCCTGTTTAGACCAGAACATGTGTGGTTATCACTCCCATTTCCTTGTTGTGTATATAAGCTCAGTGTTCCTGTTCACTCGTTGAAGAGACTTTTCCACACTGGGCTGCTGTGCCTTTTGTGAACTTGTGCCTATCTGCAAACTTGCAAGTTTATAATAAAATACAAAAACCTAACTTTAGTCTTCGACTGTCTATTTTCAAAAACCTACACCTGCTGCACCGAAATACTTCCACCACACTATCCACTAATTCTTACCACTCTAAAACCTTTTAGTTTTTTCAAAGGAAAAAGAAAAGAAAAGGGTTAAGCTTTGAAGACATTATGGATAACAATAAAAACTATAAGTTAAGAAGTAGCAGAATTTCACTTCAGCATGCAGAAGTGCTCTCTGGAAGTATATGCAGATTTCAAGTTTATCTACGGTATAGATTTGATACTGTATAAATAATACATCTATAGCATATAAATGACTGGGTGAATACAAAATAGCAGAATAGGTGTATATACTGTATCTTACAGTCTCTGAGTAATGTAATGCACTGCCGTTGGGTACTTACGTCTCGTCTGTTGCTCCTTAATACACGAACAGGACTCCTCTGGTGCTTGATCTAACTTGAGTTCTTTCTTTTATGTTGTCTCCACCTCTCACCAGCGTACTCGCCTCTCAGTCTCTGCCCACAGGTCAGATTCAGCACGATAAATTTAAATATGGAAATACGTTGAGGAAACTTTCCGTGAACAGGTTAGATTCTCATCCACCAATACCAAGCCCTGAGGCTGTCCCTAGCAACAATCACACCTAGCAGTCTTGTATAATGGTTTTGACCTTGGACCCAAGGAAGAATAATCTTCACTATGGTGATGACTAATGGGGATTCTTAATGAACAATAAACCTCGTTGGACCTTGAGGGAAATGTCTCTTTGGTTGAACTAACAACTCATAAACATTTGAAATATGACAAGGGATCCTAAATAGGTACTGTTTTGTAAGGCAACGAAAGAAAAAAAAGAGTAACCACAGCTGTCCTTCCTTTCCTGGAGTAAGAAATACAATATTCCCATCTGAAATGTAGTAGAGTTAAAGTATAAGTAACATTAAAAGGAAATTGTAAGTACCTCAAAACAGTAATTAAGTGCTGTACTTGAGTAAATATACTTAGTTACTTTCCACTAGTGATAAAAGGATCGGGAAGAGGGAAGGGTTCTCGTCATTATTGGTGCACTGGTGACCCCCACTGGTTGTTTGGGGTGTTGGCACTGTGGGGGTGGGACTATAGAGACAGCATGACACCCTGAAAAGAAGTGGCTGGTACATAGCAAGGACGTGTACACGAACATCTTTCTGTTTGACTGACATGAGAGTGTGCTCACATACACTTACAGTTCTTGAATAAACCCTTTGCTTGTGTATTGTCATGTGGATTTTGTTTTATGTGATATATAATATACTGTCTATTGTACTGCTAATGCAACATCTCCAGTATGCATTTTACCATGGTATGACTGTATCTGATACTGCTGTGAAGTGTGTGTTTCAATTTAAAAAAAAATCATTTGTGCTGTATCATTCAGCATGCTCGATAAAATAAACGTGCACGATCACAAGTTTTTTCTTATGTTTTTCTTTTTTACTGTGAACACCAGAGGGCGGCAGAAGTCAATGTTCTGGTGGACAGATGTTTCGATGTTTCCCCACAGTATGCATGTAACATTTGAACATGGAAGATTTAGTGATTAAAGATAATCGGTAATGTGCAGAAAGATCAAAGTGCCATTGTTTGACTGTAACTAAAATCTCTCTATTTTTCTCCCCTTTTGACTGATATAAAACACAGTCCCAAAAATGTCACCAACTGGCTAGAATTCTCTCAGTCAGTCAGAGTCTCTGAGGATTTGTGATTTATCAAAAGAACAGGTATGAAGTGAGCAACCAGCGAGAAGTCTTGATGCCAGGACCAGAAAGCTCAGTACAGGCTGTCCAGCATGCATCATTTGTATTTAGGCATATAAATTTGACTTAAGTATTTTTCTATTACAGCTTGGTAATAATAAAGCAATGATGGGATGATATCATTTAATAACGAGGTAATAGCTACAGCATGTTATTTATTGTGTCATGCACATACAAGTGCCCAGCCCAGACATGCCGTCACAGTGCTGGAACATTTTTCATACATGAACATAACCTTGTTCAACACAATGCCTACAAATACCTGTCTTCTGTCCCAAGCTGGACAAATCAAATCTGCCAAAACTTCCCTTCTTAAAACACAGCTCAAGTTTTTTTTCTTAACATCCAACCAGAAGAACTCATCAGAAATTAAGGACATTTTACTAAAAAGTGTAACCTCATATTATCATATAATGAACAAATTAAACATGAAAAGCACTTCATATTCAATCTCATTTAAATCACAAAGCATTTTATCCTCAGGGAGGCTATTAACTTTCCTGCTTCTATAGTTAACAGTAATTTACCTTAACATAACTGTGCACACAGAGATCTTTGATTCGGCAGGTCCCCTCAGGTTTGCGGCGCTTTACACCGCAGCTAATTGTGAAAGGCTCTTATACTGATTGAACACTACTGAATGACAGGCAGGCAAAGTAAGAGGGTGGTTTCACTTTTTTGCGTTTTTAAAGGAGAATTCCGGTCGATTTCAACACGTAGCTCTGTTGTTTGTAAATTTGAAGTGCTGTCAGTAGCGAGAAAAAGGAAAACAATCGGTGTTGCCTACACCGTGTTGTACACATAAAAATATTTATTAATTTAATAATTAAATAAGGTAGTGTCTCCAAACTTACCGCAATTATAACTTGTCTCCTGCTAGTTGTACTATAGCACTTACTTAAAAAAAAATAAGCATATGCCTATTTTTGAAAAACTCTTTGTATCTCTTTTCGGTGTTGTAGTTTGTAGACGGTCCCTAACTCAACACCAGAACTAGACAGAGCTGAATTAGCAAAACGTTAATGCATTTTTTTCACCCAACTTTTTTATTCATGAAAAGAGCAAAATTTCAAAGTGGCTTGTTTGGTGCATATTTATCCATGTAGCTCTCAGTCTCGGCCCCCTAGCAGATGGTCTGACCGCATACGCGGAGTTTGCTGGGGGGGCAGGAGGAGCACTGCCCCCGTGGTGGCTGAAACGGGTAATTGCATTGCATTGTTTAAAAAATTAGTGGAATAATTACGTCTGGCATGACCAGATATTTTATAAATATCTTAAATAACACAAAACAACTAAATGGTGGTAGGTAATATATCAGATTTCATATACTGCTTTAGTAAAAAAAATATTACCTGGCTGACGATGGGAGCAGCAGGACGCAAATAACGAAAGTTACTGTTGCACTAGTCTGGACATCTTGCCATGCCAACCTTGCAATAAAGGTTTCCTAAATGCCATGTATATAAATGTGATGTCAGCTTACTAATTGATTGTGGGTTTTGTGTAGATTTGGACTTTTATACGTTTATTCCACTTTGTTTAAATGGTGAAGTGGAGAGGCCTCGTTCACCTGTTTGGAGCTGGCTGGTGAATGTGACGCTCGTATAGGCCTTGCTGGATACACCGTGACTCTTTGTGGATCTACTGATCGCTGTGGATTACTTTTTTTCCGTGTCATTGGATTACGGCAAAATACGGATCTTTTTTCTTAACGTGTCTTAACGTTTTATGGTGAGTTTGGAGAGGCATCTCAACAGACTGTAGGTCGAACACTGATTGTTCACCGTTACATTTTAGTTGAATGTAACCGTCTGTCTATTGCATTCCAAGACAGCCGTGCCGCGATTGGATTTCATAAGGGCGAATTGTTAAATCGTTACAATGTATTTTAAAATCTGCTTCAAAAATAAACATGTGTTTTGGAATATAAGGGACTGTTTGGTATTTAATTAAGGGGCCACCAGAGGAGTTTTGTGGCCTCTAACCTAAAAAGACTTGACCCTCTCCTCGTCAGTAATAATTTTTCTATGACCCTCCAAAATGATTTGAAAAAGAAGCATGACTCTCCCCTTGCATGTAAGTTTGCACTTAGCAAAGAAGTACATATGCCATTTGATTCTGCATTCTCATCTTACACATCACACTCCTCTGTTATGGTGTGGTGGCCATTTCAGTAGATTTACTCACTAACATTATTGTGGAAACACAATAAGCACTGGAAACTAAATGCACACTTCATGCATTACTTCAAATACTAAGTTACTCCTCTAGTAAACTAGTATTCACATAAAATAAAACAATAAAACATTGAGACCATTCAGCAAAGGACAATGGGAAATAACAATTCAACACTGGTTGCTATGGACTTGTCACCAGGCTTCGTCATTGTATATTTTAGCACATAGGTAAAGGTGCTGAAGCTAAAATGTACAATGACAAAGCCTAGTGACAAGTCCATAGCAACCAGTGTGAAATTGTTATTTCCCATTTTCCTTTGCTTTGCATTTAGTTTCCATGCTTATTGTGTTTCCACAACTATGTTAGTGAGTAAATCTACTGAAATGGCCACCACACCATAACAGAGGAGTGTGATGTGTAAGATGAGAATGCAGAGGTTAACTCCTGTATGTCATGGCTGTAAAAATCAAATGGCATCTGTACTTCTTTGCTAAATGCAAACTTGCACGCGAGGGGGAGGGTCATGCCTCTTTTTCAAATCATTTTGGAGGGTCATAGGGAAATTATTACTGACGAGGGGAGGGTCAACTCTTTTTAGGTTAGAGGCCACAAAACTCCTCTGGTGGCCCCTTAATTAAATAATGAACAGTCCCTTATTATAATATCATACATATTGTGTGTACACATCATGTATAATATCCTAATATCAACGGCAGCTTACTCACCAATGGACACACTCACAAAAGACAAATGCAAAAATATTGTACACCATTGACCCAGAAGAGGAACTAACCTTAAGGCAAATGAGAAGTTCGGAGTTAAACTGAGTGCGTGTACAGGCATATTTTCATAAAACCACAAAGATTAGAGAAGCCGTTTGTGTGTTGAAATTGTTCCTGTCATGTGTACACATGTATGACTTCCTGGTATCAACCTCAGCTTACTCAACAATGTGCCCAAAACAGACTCATGCAAAAATAATGCAGACCGTTTATCCTGAGGAGAAACTAACCCTAAGGCATACAAGGCACTTGCTAAACATCGGGTATTTTACTGCACCATCAATGTTAGGTCAGAACCTTTAGGATTAAGTTAGAAAAATTAGATGAGGAAAAGATTGGAAATTAATTTGTTTGTCTGACAAGGTCCTTTTAAAACAACATAAACAATAAAGAACCAAACTACATGTGACACTTTAACTCAGAAGTGAACTTTATTGAGGTGTATTGGGCAGTATACCATATACCATACCTTTCTTTTCCAGCTCTCAGCGAAGGTGGTCGCTTTTTTTCTCCCTCTCCCTCCCAGGCCTACCCTGCTTGCTATCTTGTCTTGTGTTGTCTGTTGTTAACTTTTTAGAGACTCTCCCTGCAAGGCTCTACAAATACCTAAAAATCATGGAATTGATTAACTGGTCTCTCAACGCAATTGACACTGTATTCTCGAGGAGGAGCACTGGTTCGGGTGAGCCAGCATGTCCTGACGGGACGTTTGCTGAGGGGTATACGATGGACGGCTGGGAGAAATGGCGTGTCGTGTGTCTCTCTGCTCTTTCCGTGGAGGATGTTGAGGATATCTACCTATTTGGAACCCTGATAACTGGAATGTTGCTGATTGGAGGATGCTTCGCTCTGGTTTATCGAAAAACTGGAAAGACTTTGGTAGCTGTCCAAAGCCCAAGGAAGCTGCCTGGCCTGACTGAAGCTGTCGAAAAAGCGATCAGTTCGCAAACTGGAACTATTAATCGCGTGATGGAAAACAACATGGTAATGACCCGCGGCTTGGATACCATCATGAGGAAGGTCATGGATTTGGAAAGAAAAATTGACCAGTTGAACAGTTGAACAGTTGAACAATAGAATGTATGTCTAAATTAGAGCAGCCATTCGTGTAGACAAAACAAATTTAATCTTTCGGCTCCCTTATCCTGAACGGCCTTGCTAAGGCCGTTTCTTGGAACAAACAGTCACCCTGTTGGGGCTCTGCAAGCGAGACTCTCTTGGTTCCTCCCCCGTCTTCCCCACTGCCTGCTGATTGTCGTATCGGTTCTGGACTGTTCAAGGGTGTCACCACGGCAACGTGCTGTGTTATCGCTATAACATTCTGCGGACTGGGACACTAGTGGGACTGCCGGGCTGTGCGTTTCTCAGCAGGCCAAACTCCCCCAACCTACCCCCTCCCCAGTCCCACGCCTTCGCCGCTAAATGTGCAACTGTACATTTATGTTATGTTATGTTCAGCAGTGCAAATGTACTGCTTGTGTGCTATGTGCTGAGGTGTTTTTTCCTGTTCCCACACTGTTCTTATCTTTATGAGGATAGTCTGAGAGTTGCTTTTTTTTCCCTCTCCTCTCCTTCATGTCATGCTGTATCTGTCCCTGCTATGTTATGTTATGTATGTGATTATTATTATTATTCAGTCAACTAATAAGCAAAATACCAGTGCAACAGTGCAAATATACTGTTTGCGTGCTTTAAATGTGCTCCTGCGAGAGTTGTGTTGAATGTTTTGGATGTAAAGCGCTTTGAGCTGCACTCTGTGTATGAAAGGCGCTATACAAATAAAGCTATGATGATGATGATGATGATATACAATTATTTAAGCATTTAGAAATAGTGTAGATTAAAAAAAAAAAAGGACAGTGAATCGTGAGAAGCCAGCAGGTTTATTGCTATCATCTAGTTCTCTCTATTTCTCATATATGAAGACATAAAGACATAAAAAACATTATTTTGCAGTAAGTAATACTATAGTCTTTGAACATTAAAGGTCCCATGACATGGTGCTCTTTGGATGCTTTTATATAGACCTTAGTGGTCCCCTAATACTGTATCTGAAGTCTCTTTCCCGAAATTCAGCCTTGGTGCAGAATTACAGCCACTAGAGCCAGTCCCACAATGAGCTTTCCTTAGTATGTGCCACTTCTGTGTCTGTAGCTATTGAGGAGGAGAGAGGGGGGGCAAGGTGGAGGGTGGGGGTGTGGCCTTGACCAACTGTTACTTTGCTCATTTGAAAGCCATGATGTCTCTCTCTCATGGGTGGGCCAAATTCTCTGGGCGGGCAAAGCAGAGAAAGGGGGAGGTAACCTTGCTCCTTATGACCTCATAAGGAGGAGATTCCAGATCGGCCCATCTGAGCTTTCATTTTCTCAAAGGCAGAGCAGGATACCCAGGGCTCGGGTTACACCTATCGCCATTTCTAGCCACTGGGGGACCATAGGCAGGCTGGGGGAACGCATATTAATGTTAAAAAACCTCATAAAGTGAATTTTTCATGCCATGGGACCTTTAAGGAAAAAAGATCATCATCATTCTTTGAGTAGCCTATGTCAAATCCAACCTACAGTATGTACCGAAATCCCCACCCATAAAATCATTAAAATTTCACCACTCTCATCCCAATTGACCAATACTAATGAAATAAAATTATGGAAAAAACATGAAAATATATTCAAAGAGAACAAAAAATCAAATAATGTTAAATCATTAAAAACAAAAGGTGCCTTAGTGGCTAAGATGTGTACCATTAAAACCACAATGTCCATGGTGTAAATCATACTGGGATCTCTCTCTCTCTCTCTCTCTCTCTCTCTCTCTCTCTCTCAAAGACGACAGGGATAGCAACTTGACGATACATGGTTGAGACCAAATCCAGAGGCCTGATGTCAGTAATCAGTGTGTCTGCAGGACCTTCAGTGGGTAATCTGGCCTCTGCTGTTTCTCTCCACAGAGCAAACCTGAAATGTCCACCAGAGAGATAAACAGAGAGGTTGTGACATTGAACAGTAATGACAAACAGTAAAGCTGTCATATCATCTAACATATTATCCGTTTGAATCATCAGTTTCACTACAACGTACCTGTGCACGTCATGGACTCTGCTGCTGGGCCTACAGTTCATTGTAGTAGTCCTTCACCTCCTTAAGCTGCCATGTAACATCTAAAAGAAAAGCATTGTTTAAAACAAGTGCATTATTAATTACACTATTGGAAATTTGTACTGTATTTTAAGTGATAATCATTTTTTATTTTGTTACGTTCCCTTTACCTGGGATTGAGTCACCATCTGTCTTGAGTGACAGCTCGATTGATTCCTGCATTGTTTTCTCCAGCTTCTCCAGGATCTCTTCCTAAATTAGCATCAAATATTGCATTCAAGATTACTTAACTGAATCCTACATTAATTAACTCTTGAGATGTGTGTTCAGAGCGCTCCTCAAACAGGGTATAACTGTTAATAGCTATTTTGTATGTTTCTGTTTTAAATTAATAACAATAGTTGGATGTTTGTGAAAGTCTGTGCAGTGCTTTCAGTAGCAAAAGCAGCTTTCAGAATGATGCATATATCCTGCTTGGATTTAGAAAAATCCTTCATCTTAATGATGAGAATCATGGATAAAAATAAAGATGTGCAGCACATGTTTTACTTTATCATCATCGTATGATATATTATAAAATGTCACAAACCCTCAAGTCTCTCAGCTGGTTCAACATTTTTTCTTTAGCCTTCTCAAACATGATGTTCTTTGCAGCACGTACGTGCTTCTCAATCGTGTCCCTCATGTTTTTCAGCGAGCCCTCACCACAAAACCCTGCTGCTTCTACAATAAAACAGAAAATTGTTGTAATTGTCATATTTTCATTTCAAATCATAATGAGTGTAAATGTGTATTATTACAGTGTCAAGTTGCTTATGTCATGTTCTTCTATCTTACGGCTATAGCCTTCTTGCATGTTTTCCCCAATTGTCTCGGTGAAACTCTTGTAGATCGTTTTCTTACGCTCCCGGATCATTTTGTTGAGTTCTGTCTTAATTTTGTCTTCCTTAAAAACAGAACATAGAATATTATTTATATATATATATATATATATATATATATATACACACACACACACACACTTTTTTTTTTAAATGGAATTCTCCATTTACAGTGTATATGTTCACAGTCAAAAACCTGACTAACCTGGACAATCAGCTTAATAATGGACTAATGGATAAGATGGTGTTATTCTCATCTCTTACCTCTGTCTTGAGAAATATCAGCTGCAGTTCGACATCTTTGTACTTTTCAATCAGACTCTTTGTGTCAAGTGAAAACGTATTGATGACATTGTTAAATGGTCCACACTTTCTTTCATTTCTGAAACATGTTAACAAGTTGAAATGACTCATAAAGGTGGCATTGACAAGTTTGATAATGTAATTTGTATACATGTATTATATATCATAATTTATATAACCATATCATTTAGAATGGGCTAATTCTACATTGTTTGTAAAACAGACCAACACAAGGTTTTATGTCTTATTAGGTCATTTCTTACGGGAAGGTCTTCTTGAATTCCTCGTCAATGCTGTCAGTCAGGCATGAAGCTAACTTTCCATTGAGATTCATTTCTTTCCCTTTTTTTGGTTTGTGGGTGCCACCGTTCTCAACTACACACTTCAATGGCTTGTGAAAAGCTCCACCTTTCATATTTCTCTGAAACAAAAAAGAAACATTTCAAAGACATATTCATATTAAGTCCAAAATTAGCTGTTGTGATGTAATTATAACTAAATACTTACAGGATGTAAGAACGACTTCAAGACACTTTCACATGAACGTTTTGATCTTTCAACCCCCTCACTGAGGCATTTTTCAAAAGCCACGTAGGCCTCTTCCATGGGTTTTCTGACTTTATCAAGTTCATCCTTCATCTTTTTGTCAAGGTCTGTGCACACATCTGTGTTTTTGCCAGCCTGAAATCAAACACGACACATTCAGTATTTAAAAACTATATTTCAACCCGAGTAGATTTTCTTTCATGACAGTACTGATTCTTTCTTTCTTTCTTTCTTTCTTAATGAAATTCTGTTAGTCTTGATTATGATCACTCTTTCTGTGTCCAGCCTCTCTGAAGCAACTGAAAAACAACTACCTTGATGGCTAAATATTCTCTATGGGTGAGATTACCCTTTCAATCTTTCAGTGGCATTAAAACATACGTAGTTACTCCACAAAGATTTGAGAAGTCTGTCACTTCTTGTCATTCATCTTTAGACTGAATTTGAGCATACTTTACTTCAGCTTACTTGCCGTGAATATTATTTTCGGTCAATAATAATGACAATGAAAGAAGTTGTATTATTTGATCTTACCCCTTTTCTACGGCTGGCCCCTTGAATCAGAGAGAGAATCCCATGAGCTCCAGACACATAGTTTACTGTCTCTGAGTGACAGTCATTGAGTTTTTGCAGAAATTCCTTAAGTTTGGGTATTTCTGCAATTACACATATATAATACATTCTTACATTTAAATGTCATAATCCAGTTCTTGTTTAAAAGTAAAGTAAAACTAAATATGTATTGGAGCTATTCATTTTCTTCCACCCACATAGTGTTTATATATCTACCAGTGTGTGTATGTATCTACTAGACACCTACCAGTTTCATCTGGGTTTAGAAGTTTTTTCTCTAGAAACTCGTTGGAGGTCACTGTGAAAACTTTCAAATATTCATCACTGAATTGTTTCTGAAAAAAAGGTGTTGATTTTAAGGCAGACTTGCAGTTGTAGACAATGTTAATCTTTCAGTCAATGAAACTCACCTTGATCGTCTCTTGTTGGCTGAATTGTTCGCTCACTACTTTCTTTGCTTTCGTGTTTCTTTTAAGTATAGCTTCACGGTCACTATAAGAGAAGAGTTACATCAAGTGGCATTTTATACAGTCTTTGGAGAACACTGTAAAAATAGAGACACTGTTAAAGACTGCTATTTTAGTTTATTTAGTCATTTTGAGTTTATAAGCATTTGTTGATTTCTAATGGAATTTCCTTGAAATAATTCCTCCATTTAAAGCCAAATGACTATTCATTATAATATTTATTTATCAATTATTGCGAACTTTAAGTCCAGTAATAGTTGTCTGTACATCCATGGCTACATTTCTAACATGAATTGCTAACTTATTTGACATACTTTGATGGCGCCAATTTGCCAAAAGGTAAACAAATACAGAGGTAGGGCTGTGCATCGTTCAAAATCTTTCAATCCGGTGCCAATTTCAATACCTCAGTTTCGATCCTGATTCCTTTAACGATACTTTTTTTGATACTATTTTTTTTTAAATCCATTTCAACATCAACAAAAATACATTAAACGCAAAACTTTTATTTTCCACCTTAATTGTGAATCAAAACAGTTATCAAAATTAAAAAATTCTGGTAACATTGCTCACTCAGAGTAACATTAATAAAACTGGTTGTGCTTTTGGATAGGGGCGCACCAGTCAGATACTCAGGATTGGTATCAATCCGAACTTTAGAAATTAACAAAAAAAGAGAAACCTTTTTGCCACAACATGAACATATTATAAATAATAAATAAATAAACAAATTATATTGTGTACAGGCTAATACTGAACTAACTAAAATGCAAAGGAATGTAAACAACAAAGACTTTTTAGTGCAAACTGCATAATGACACAAACCTTTAACAATAAACTTGGTGACTGCCCTGTGGTCAACATCCCACTCCAACTCCCTCCCAGGCCTACCCTGCTTGCTATCTTGTCTCGTGTTGTCTGTTGTTAACTTTTTAGAGACTCTCCCTGCAAGGCTCCACAAATACCCAAAATCATGGAATTGATTAACTGGTCTCTCAGCGCAATTGACACCGTATTCTCGAGGAGGAGCACTGGTTCGGGTGAGCCAGCATGTCCTGACGGGATGTTTGCTGCGGGATACACGATGGATGGCTGGGAGAAATGGCATGTCGTGTGTCTCTCTGCTCTTTCCGTGGAGGACGTTGAGGATATCCACCTATTTGGAACCGTGATAACTGGACTGCTGCTGATTGGAGGATGCTTCGCTCTGGTTTATCGTAAAATTGAAAAAGACTTTGGTAGCTGTCCAAAGCCCAAGGAAGCTGCCTGGCCTGACTGAAGCTGTTGAGAAAGCGATCAGTTCGCAAACTGGGACTATTAATTGCGTGATGGAAAACAACATGGTAATGACCCTTGCCTTACAACCTCAGCCCACAGTCAGTCACCAGGGCATTGAAACCACTGTTGTGCCTGCTTGTCTCAGAGGAAGTGTAAAACAGCAGCACCGCTTTCGGCTCGCCATTTATATCATATCGCCGCAAACGCTGTCTTTTTTTGAAAAACTGTAACCACACTTGAAACCACGTTATCAGCATTGCTGTGACTCACTGTGACTTCAACAAAACTGCAGAGCCGACGTAGTTTACTCCGTCTGCAACGCGCACGTGTGTGTGTCGGTCGGAGCTCCGCTCTCTGTCAATATGCAGAGAGGACAGATAAGCTTGCGCTTACGCGCTCATACGCTTTTGGAACCGAAATTTGGCACTGAAAGATAAATAATTTTTCGATACTCATAGGATTTTTTTCTGTGCCATAAAAGTATCAACGTTCGGTGCCCAGCCCTATACAGGGGTGTTTTGGGAGTGCAGTTGTCTCAATTTTGTTTGAGAAGGGTCCACTGCGTCAGGCTGCACCTCTGCACCTAAACTAACAACAAAGCATTTTAACAGCATTTGCTACCTGTTGCATGAACATATTATCTGTACATTTGCTTGTGTAAACTCCTCTTGGCCACCAAACATCAGTGCCTCATTTTTTATGTTTAATTTATCTACTTTTAAATCACTTACTTAAGATTCACATCAGACCTGGCGCAGATAAAGTGAATGTGCTGACACTCGCCCCCATTTCCCATGAGGCTGCTGGCATTTTCCAGGATCTCCCAGGCTTCTGTCTCTGCTGCTGCTCGTTCAATGTCAGTCACAATCCACACAGTCGAACAACTTCCAACTAACTGTTGACATAATAGCAAATTTCATTATGAATAATTCCTTATCAGAGCTTCATAATAACATAATGTCACAGCTTCCAGATAACACATACACTACAAACAGCATTGTATGTGAATAGATTACCTGTTTCCACATCTTGTCTCTGCTCTGGTTACGGTCCCCATTTCCAGGAAGATCCACAAGTGTGACATGCTGGAGAAGATCATTTTTAGGCACCCTCACAGTCACACACTTCACCAGTGGCCAGTACCACCTCTTTACTTTACTTTCTCTGTCTTCTAAGTCACGTCTTGTGAATCTGACAAGTGTTCCAGATAGCTTTTCAGCCTGCATATATTAAAAAAAATAAAATTAAGGCAAGGTGATTTTATTTGTATGCACACACTCACTAAAAATGTTTTAAAAATTGCATAAAATAATAACAGAATTAGACAAAAAAAGAGCAATTAAAGCATGCTTCAGGTTAAAATCATATTAAAAATAGTAAAGAGTAAAACCAGAAGTGGAGACAAAAGTAAAACTTTCTGCAATAGCGAACAATTAGGTTTTAAATTTAGATTTAAACATAATCAGATTTTGACAGTGCCCAGGAATATGGGAAGTAATTACCAGTATGTTTATTATAGAATAGAACACCCTTGACATTCAGCAGACTTTCAGCATTCTTTAGGGTTCATGGATAAAGCATGTAAGAAACTGAATTAGGTCCTAACTCTGTAAGTTGTGGTATTTTATTAAATCAATTATCAGACTAACTGGTAAAAAGTGCAGATAATAGGTGTAATGATTTATTATTTTGTTTTTCATATAACGCTTGTTACTTACTGATTCATAAGTCAAAATCTTCTTCTTGTTTTCGAGAAATTCCGGAATTTCTTTGAAATATTTTTTCTCCATGAGCATTTCAGAGGTTTTGTTTTCCTTTTCTTCTCCATACAGCGCTGACAGCTTTTCAACAAAGTCAGGATAATAGTCATCTTCCTGATCTGCTTTATCCCCAAGAAACTGAAACAACTCATCCTTCCACTCCTAAGAAATAAAATAATTAAGTTAAATTAAGTTTAATTTAATAATAATCAGCAAATGTATTTCTGCAGCTGCATAATAGCTTCTAGTGCTAGCAAACAAAAAATACTCAGTTCATTTTACCTCATTTGGGATGAACTCAATGTCCGCCTGATAGGTTTTGTTCTGCTTGTTAGCCTCAACTTTGATCATGACTGATGTACATGCACTGACATCTCCAGTGGGTAAGAGATTCTTCTCTCCAATGACAGCATTTATCAAAGAGCTCTTTCCAGCCCCAGTTCTACCAAATACACCGACCAACTCCCTCTTGTCTGTCTCCAAATCATCAATTTTAACCCTGTTGAAAAAGAGTTTAAATATGGGTGAATTTGGAAAATATATAAAAAAAATAAAAGATTTTGACAAAATAAGGAAGACATCCATCTATGAACAGCATACTCAGCATAATTTCAAGTGGCTAGAATCAATATTTTGATATTAAAAATAGTTCTACTATTTTTATCTATGACTGTGAAAGGTTTTAAAACACCACCTTATGTAATAACACTGCATTATGTAATAACTTGACAAAATGTAATACATTTTCACTTCAGTACACCTGCATTTTGTAATCAACAGCCTGAACACAATACTGTCTGTAATCAGTTTTCTCTGCATTTGCTGTATGACCTGTGGTGCCCCCCTTGGTATTATAGTTGACTCTCATCTTAGTTTAAATAGTAGCAGTGACAAGATCAGCTTTTTCTCATCTCACACATATTGCCAAACTCAGAGACTTTGCATCAAAAGCCAATATGGAAAAACAAATTCACGCTTTTATTTCTAGCAGAGTTGACTACAGCAAGAAGCTCCCAAAAAAAGCCCATCAAAAAGCTTTTCAAAATTCATTCAAAAAGTCTGCTGTGGCCTGTCACATAACTGAATAGAAGTCAATGCCACTTATTTTTAAATCAATACATGGAGTGGCACCAAAATACATTACAGACATGATTAAGGAGTACACCCCTGCCAGGCCTCTCTGGTCAAGTGGGAGTGGGCTGCTGCAGTTAGTAGTCGGATTCAAACCCTGCTACATGGGGCACACACTCTTACTGGGTGAGCTTGAGGTCGCCCCAAGAGTGTTGATATTTTTAAAGGCAAACTTAAAACCTACCGTTTTTAGTCAGGACTTTTAATAAACAATTTATTTATTCATGTTCTTTATCTATCTACTTATGGTCTATGTATTTATATGTATGTTTGTTTTAATTCGTTTTATAATTTATTTTATTAGTTATTTCTAATTGTTTTATTCTACTTATTTATGTATTTGTATTTTATGGATTTTTTTTAACAATCTACAGTTTATGTACTTATAAGCAACATTTTAGAGCTTAGATTTATTTTATTCATTTATATATATATATATAAGTATCTTTTGGTTTTAAGTGACATGCCTCTGTTGTTTTCTCACTTGCTGTTTTTAATGAAGTAATTTTTGTCGATTTAGGGGTTGGTGGGTAGGTGGGTGAATGGCTGGGGGTGATGGATATTGTGTGTGTGTGGAGGGAGGGGGGGTATTGTATGAAGCACTTTGTGCTACATTTACATGTATGAAAACTGCTATAAGTCTGATTGATTGATTAACAATGTTTAAAGACAAAATGATGTGTACAGCTTTTCCAGTAAACGTATTTATAAAAGAGAATGTGGGCACCTCACGCAAACTTCAGACCAGACGTAGACATAGTTTTATCTGGGCCTATACAACAAAGAATTTGGAAAACTTAATTAACTTAATACTTACTTCAAGAATCTGTTGAGGTTGTTTTCTTGGGCCGGTAGTCTTTTCTTAACAAAGCTCATGATGCTTTTCACTTTAGTCAGTATTTCTTCAGTCAGAATACAAGAAAAGAACTATTAAGCAGGAACCTTGAACCAGTGTATCCACTAAGCAGTAATGCATAATGAAGCACTTAATCTACCAAGTGAATATAGGATGCTTTGGAGTATTTAATCACGTATACTATGGCAACTTAGCACAGAAGAAAACATCATCAAGGTAAAGGCCAAGGTTAATTTCATTTACTTAGAAGCATACATATTACTACATACATTTACATCACATGTAACATGTAAGCTGTTGACTGTTTGAGGTGTCCTGATTTTGACAGACATCAAATAAGCAAGTATTTTATGTGGCCAAAATGTAGAAACAGACATTTGCTATACAAGTAAAAAATGTCATTACATAAAATGTTTAACCCTGTAGTAGGTTGCCATTGTTTGAAAGTATTATAAATACCTGAGTCTGGTCGTGGTTTAGTGCCACAGTGTCGTTTAGTAGCTGGTGATTGAGATTTGCTGGACTCGCCCTGAAGATCCAACTTTCTCTTTTCTTAAATGAAAAAAAGAAAAGTCTGTTGCATGTGCCTCTCAAAATATTCAAAAGTATTCTCAATATAGTTGCTTAGTCAAAGTAAGATATTATTGCCTTGAAAACATCAATGAACACTTATTGTAATCTATGAAGATACTGTATATCTCACCTTTATTACTGGTGTCACTGGTGGACGGATACACCTGTGGATGAGCAGGAATGTTTGACTATAAAAGTTAATAAATTATATCTACACAAATGTTGTCCTCTACCAGAGTTCTACAGGCTGGAACACACATCTTTACAATTCAAACATTGAATTTGCATTTATGTTCTCCTTCAATCTGTGATGTAGTGGAGACCAGAAAAGGGCCAACAGGTGATCCCATTCAGAATCTTTTTTCCCTCCGACCACAACACTCGGATCCAATGAGACAATTCTTCAGTCAAAGATGACTTTGTCTCAGGACAATGGAGAATAGAGGCACGTTCACTGAATACATGCCTGGGAAATTCAATGTGATCCTTACCTGAGCAGAAACAGCTTCTTCATGCTCCTGTTGATACTGCAGATAAAAGGTAGCACTAAGTAATAATGACTAAGTAATAAGGGCAAGGCCATGGAAAATGTTGAACAGTCAGTAAAAATATATAATCTGAGTGTAAGAGCCATAGTAATTGTAAGTTCTTTACAGGTGAAATACAAGAGGCACAGTCACATCACAAAGGCGGGTCAGAGTGTTTTACCTGCTACACAGACTCCGTCTTTGTAGCGTGTGGTTGCATGGCAGCTTCACGGTGTGCATATTGAGTTTTTCCAAGGTGGTTATGCAGGTTTTGGAAGCGTTTGGTATATAAACTGATACTAAATGAATAATTGGATCTTTTTAACTACAGGATAATTTATACACATTAATTTAATTGATTTATTTTAATGTGAAATGTAAAAGTTGTATTTAGTTTTGAACCGTTGTAGGGTCACATAGCCGCATGTAGAGAAAAAACATTGACCAGCTGCGTAAAAATAGAGATGTGGTTGTGCAAGTAGTAGTAAACCATATTTAGTTTTGGCTAGGGATGGCCGATCTGATTTTTAAAATATCGAAAATCTGCCGATACCGAGTCCCGATCCGATACTTGCATTTGCTTAGATAATAGAACTGTATACCGTTTTTTGTTTACAAAAATAAAGTAAACAAAGTAACTAAAATGTCTTAAGCTTAATACATTTAACTTAGAACAGCAAATTAGTTTTTTCTCTTGACAACAAAACAGTTCTCTTTAGGATCCCAGCTAACCCACAACCAAAACATAAACAGTTCCCCGCTGGACAACAAAAACAAACTTTGTGATGCATCTTGCACTTAATAGTCAATCTTTGATATTCTTCTAGTGTTTAACTCCTATGTCTCTAGGAAATAACAGCCTGTAAGTGTGGTTTCAAGGAATAAGGCTGGAGAATTGGAGTTATCCACTTCTGTAAAAAAACTAGACGATTAGAAAGACAGACTTTTTTACTTGTTGCCAAAGGCTGGCAAGCTACGAGACACTCTCTGGACAGACACTGGTGAGTGGCTGAGTGCCATCTTGGTCTGAAAGAGCTGGCATCCAGGCAGTCTGGCGGTGCGTCTGAGGCGCAGGGCATGTGTAATTAAAGGCAGCGATCACTACAAGCTGATGTAAATGATCGGAGTAAGGTAATCGGGGTAAATGCTGATCCCTGATCAGCTAAAAAATCCCAATATCGGCTCTGATCCGATACGGCCATGGGATCGAGACATCCCTACATAGTAATTATCACGCGAGCAAATGAGGAAGTAATAGGACAAAGTGTAAGAGCGCCAAAATCTGCATAAACGGATAAAAAGCATGCTAAAATAACATCATGATGACAATTTGTAAAATAAGGAGGAAGGTTGGTGTGGTGGACGGCATTAAATAAAATGCTTTATATGTATGTATGTATGTATGTATGTATGTATGTATGTATGTGTATATATATATATATATATATATATATATATATACACACACAGTATATATCTTGTTTTGTAAATCATTGGCAATCAACGTATTCTGTTGTTAAAGCAACACTATGTTAGCCTGGTTGACACCAGACCCTTCTTAGTTGTAACTGAGAGTGGGTCTGGGAAAGGTTCATTGACAGTTCATTTCCAAAGGGGCGTCACCAACGGACGCCGCTCAAATGCCTCTGGGCGCATTGGATAGTCCAACCAATCAGACCAACGATCTGGGTGACGCTGCGCTTCGGTAGCCGTCATGTTGAATGTAAACAAAAAACTGCTCGCCATTGCTGAGCTATCGTCGTCACGTAAAGCCCGCCTCAACGGTTGTGATTGGTGTAAAGCCCGCCTCAGCGGTTGTGATTGGTGCCTCAATTTCGGGGACATTGGAAATGGGCTTGAATGGGCTCTTCGCCAGACTGACTTGCAGAGCAAATCTCAATTTTGCCGGAAGTTCGTCAGGGTTTACCCAGGCTAACACTATGTAACTTTTCCTGCTTCGGTCCCCCTACAGGTTGGAAGCGGAATTGTCCATTTCAGTGTTGCTTTAAGGCATGAGGGTGTGTTGGCGCACATGTCATGCTTTGTCTGTGCCCCCTGTATTTCATTATAATCAATGATTAAAAACACTAGGCCTACCTCATTGTACCAGAGGCAATCTGACACAGCGGGGCAACATTTTTACATTTCACATTAAAATGAATCAATCAAATCAATGTCTATCAATTAAGTTAGTTCATTCAGTACCAGTTCATATAGCCTATGCTTCCAAACCCTGCAAAACAAACTTGGCAAATCTCAATATGCACACAGTAAAGCTGACATGCGCAACAAAGATGGAGTCTGTATAGCAGGTAAAAAAAACGCTCTCGCCACGTGTCACGTCCCTGTCCCATGTATCTAGGCCGTTAAATGATGAATATTAAATTGTGTTCAACTTACGTGGGCAGAAGAATCAACTGTTTCCTGATAAGTTGTGTTTTTTTCTTTCTAGTGACAAAAGAGTTGCAAATCTTATAATAAAAAATCCATATTAAAGACATTTTAAAACAATCTAGGTTATGATAGTGTTGTCAATGAGATATAACAATCCTCCATCAAAAATACTACTGTAAATGTATCTACATAAGTGAAATTTATAAAACTAATCAGTGTCTGTGTAAATTGTCTTCACAGAGCAGAACATTACCTTAAACAATGTGAATTGTCTCTTGAATTTTATCCTTGGTCCCGCCTTTGTGATGAGTTTATCAATTTCTTTATCATCAAGATCGTAAAAACTTTCCTCGTCAATTTCTTGATCTGTAATTAAAAAATATTCAGTTGAATCGTGTGTGTTCGCATCTGAAGCAAAACTTTGTTTAGCATGATTACCAACAAAGTCAATGGCAAGATGCAAATAGAAATTTGCGTAATGCTGTGTCACAAAAGCCTATCAGCTGTTGATTGTTGAAATAGAGGAACAAATTATTGTAGACGTCTTTGCGTAAGAATCGACACACTTTTGAGCCGTTTAATTTATTGCAATTAAATCACTTCAAAATCTGTTTACTTTGGGTTCATACAGCATCTCTGCTGCATCTTGCGGGAGTAATGTAAATAAACTATAAATGATCCTGCAGTCGAACTTGCGCGGGTATCGCAAGTTCAGAATTCACTTTGCGTTTGGTGAACACAGCGGGCATCATGCAAAAAATTTTAATTGATATCAAATTGCTTCAGACATGTATTTCATCATTTTCAAGGAGTGAAATAGGTGTGGGTTCAATTGTTAATTATTTGAGGGCATATAAGCCTCACAGAGTTAATGGCCTTGTTGTATAAGCTGAATGATTGTATTTTATTAATTTACTTTTTAGTCTTGATTTCAGTGCTATCTAAGCTGAGGTCCTCATCATAAATAACATTACAATAACGCACAAGCTGCTACAAAACAGCAGTTATCTTCTTAATTAATGTTTCCTTTCCAAATGTGTAATAATTACAAGGTCTTTATCATTAATGCTTTTGTACTCTTTAAACAGCAACAAGAATTGCCTGGATTTGTCAAAACTGATCTCTCCCATTTTCTTAAAACTATGTCTGTTAAGGACACATCAGCTTTCTACAGCAGAACAATGTTACATTTATTTTATGTCTGTATTAGTAAATGCTTAGACATTTCAGTATTGGTAACATTGTATTTTATCCATGCCTAAAGAAGTGTGGTAGTACTTTACCTTTAAATTTCTTAATGAGATTGCTGAGACCCCATTCAGTTAATTTGTTACGGACAAAGTCATCCATGACCAAGAACTGCAACTGGAAGGTAAACACATAATTATGTTTTAATCAACCATTACTTGGAATTGTTGAGACAGTTACAAATTACATTTAATTGAAGAAAAAGAAGGGGTTACGAAACTGATAATGGCAAGGGTTTAGGTAATATCATATCAATACAATGATGATGTATCAGATGGACTTCAGTTAGTCTGTAGTATTCGGTGCAGATGTTGGGGGAGAAGAGGTCAAAGGGGTCAGTGCAGGAATGTTTAATGGGGGTAGTTAATCATTGAGATGGAGAAACTCTGGACTGAGGATCCACTCAGAGGCGTGGACATCCCTATGTGAGGTTAGGAATATTTATCAATACTTTAGAGCAGTGGTTCCCAACCTGGGGTCCGGGGACCCCTCAGGGGGGCGGCAAAGATCAGAGGGGGTGCGCAAGTCTTTATCTGGTTTGAGGTTGAGGTAAAAAAAAAAATATTTGCACATTTTAAACAAATTATGATAATACACTAGAATATATAATGTATACAAAAGTCTGTATAAAAACTATATATTTTTGTTCTCGCTTAAAATTGTAGGCAGGCTACTTAGTAGGCCAAACCTCCGGGACCTCTTAACCTGTGACCCTTGCTGTCATCAGGTCAGCTGCTAGCTGCTATCATCCTCGTTTTTCCTGCCGCCACGGCATCACTATTTTATGAATGAAACATGGCGGAGAAACGTAAAAGTGCTGATAACTCCTCTGTATCAAAAAAGAAAGTAAGGCTCTCGAGAGAGAGAGAGTTACCTCAACTTCGGTTTCGGAGAGGGGGGCTCAGCTTTTCTTAGACATAAGTAGGGGGGGCGCCAAGGAAAAAAGGTTGGGAACCACTGCTTTAGAGAAGAGTCATCTTAAAAGAATGGCTGTTCCTGATCAAAAAATACATACACATAATGATATATACATGCACACATAAGTAATGCATGTCTTCACACAGAGCACTGATCTTAGAACGGGGGAGGGACCGATAAATTGGTTGGAAATAGTTTCAATTCCTCTTGAAGTAAACTGACACCCTCTCCTAAACAAGTGAACAGTACAGGGAGAGCGGGAAATCTCATTCTTTAGGGTGTCGTCCTCTACCATTGGATGGATCAAGTGCTAAGAGGCTGGGACCAGCCTATGCACCAACAAGGAAGTGCCAAAGTCTAAACCAGGCTGCTGTTTACTTAACTATGACATTTACAGCAACCTTAGCTTGTTCTAAATGTTAATATGTGAAAACAAATCCAGAGGAATGTACATTATCCAAAATATCCAATGTTATCCTAGCATTTACAGTGTATGATATTGTCTGTAAATCAGTAAGTAATGCATACATATCTTAAATCATATTCACTTTTAAACTTCAGCCGGTTTGGGGATTCAGCTTGTGAGCAGATGGGTGAGAATCCACAAACACAATCTACAATAGCAAACTGATAACAGCTAATTTATTGATATATTATAGCTGCCCTCTTTTCTATTTTATATTATTGTTGGCTGCTGTAAACCTATACTTTGTAAAAGTGGTTTACAAATGAGGGCTGTTCTTTGATGCCTCCAATAAAAACTTCCATGCTACATGTGTACATACTACATGGCTGTTAAGTTGTATAAGAACAGCTAATTTGGGAAACTAAGAGCAGTGCCTAATCTCTCTAAATCAATATCACAACAAACCTGCTCTTCCTCTCTTGCCTTCTGTACTTGTGTGACCCTAAGTTGTAAAGAGCAGAGCAGCTTTTAATTTCCCTGTAAAAGGTAGGAACACACAATGATAGGCTGTCTGGGCAAGCTGCATATATGGCTTAACTGGCAACTTAAACAACAGATTTGTGCTGTTTCAGTCTCTTTAAAACAACTGTTGAAAGCAGACAATGTTGGTTGAAATCCCACCCTTTTAACTGGATGGGTTGATAGGTCATCATTTCATCGCAGCCAATATGCCTTGCTTAACTGAAAGCAATAGCATATTAAACATTATCTTCGTTTTACTATCCACTCATTCTTACCACTCTAAAACCTTTTAGTTTTTTTTCAAAGGGAAAAGGAAAGAAAGGGGTTAAACTTTAAAGACATTATGGATAACAATAAAAACTACGGGTTAAGAAGTAGCAGAATTACACTTCAGCATGCAGAAGTGCTCTCTGGTAGTATATGCAGATTTCAAATTTATCTACGGTATAGAATTGATACTGTATAGCATATACATGACTGGGTTATGAATACAAAATAGCAGAATAGGTGTATATACTGTATCTTACAGTCCCTGAGTAATGTAATGCACTGCCGTTAGGTACTTACGTCTCGTCTGTTGCTCTTTAACACACGAACAGGACTCCTCTGGTGCTTGATCTAACTTGAGTTCTTTGTTTTGTGTTGGCTCCACCTCTCACCAGTAGACTCGCCTCTCAGTCTCTGCCCACAGGGCAGATTCAGCATGGTCAACTTAAGGGCGTTTTCACACATACCTTATTTGGTCCGGACTTTCGGACTTTTTAGTTTGATCCGAACCAAAATTACAGATGTGAAACCTCCCCCGGTCCGATAAAAAGAGGTGGTCTTGGTCCGGACCAAACTGAACCATGGTCCAGTTCATTTATAGTGTGAAAGCATTTTGTGGATGGTTCGGACTTTCGGACCAAATACAAGAAGCTCTGGCATGCTCTCCTTGTGTTACAAGACCGGGGAAGCTCCTTTAAGGAATAGCTCGGTGCTTAGTGAGAGAGAGTGAGTGATGGTGAATGCGCTCAGAGCAGACAGCACTCTGTCATGCTGAAGCACCCCTAAAAATCATCTCAGCACCCCTGAAAAATAAAGTCCTTATCATTGTGATTTTGTGAAATCGTTTAGTGCTCAAACGTTATTACTTCTGCAAACCTGATTTTAGCGATGGAATAGGATAAATGACGACAGGCTCAGCTCAGTTGTAGCCTAACAGCATATCTGCGATTCCCTAAACGAGGGCGCCTCAGTCAGCCTACTGTTCAGTCTGCGCAGATAACTTTTTCGGTCGTCAGAGTATGGCTACTTTCAACCACTGAAAAGGTATGGCTAATGGAGTGAAAATTAAATCTAATTGAATGAACACATTAAGTAGGCTACAGGTGTAGTATTTGTGGAATCAATCTGTGATTCCCTGATCACAATGATGGCAATTATATCTGAATTAGCCTAGCCTATTCACCACAGAGTCCAATTTTGTTGTGCAACATTAGACGTTCTGTTGTGGGAAAATGTGATAAAATCTGTTTTGAGTTGTGGGAAATATACAGTGTACAACAAATATGATACTAGATAAAAGATATGTATTTTAGTTTGTGTAAGGAAGAGACCTTTTCTCTCCTTGGATCACCTTCAGTTGTCGCTGTGCAGCTGCAAACGGCCACAGATGGCTTACCATTGTTGCAGCCTCCGTAGGATGGCTGCCACTGTTGCCGCAGAAAAGCTAGGGCACTAAGCCCAAACGCTTAAGGCACTCGAAGCGCAAGATCAGCTAAATGACTTCATCTAGTGGAAAAATCCCAAAAGAGGTGGTTTTAACCTCGAAAATAGCCAATTGAAGATTTACACGCATGCTCTGAGAGTGATCATTGGAGAGTTTCCACAGGAGGAGGGTCTTCCTTGTAGAATGATATAAGGCGATGAGACAAAGGACTCGTTAGCAAGATATGTCCGGACCTTGATCGAGCTTTCCTGTGTGTTGATTTACTTTCGTGCACATTAAAGCTCTTTTTCTCATCTGACTCCAACTTCTGTGTTCACTCTTTTACAACTTTTAATCTTGTTGTATTTTGAACAAAAAAGAAGAGCAATCGCGAAGTTACAGCAAGCGCTGGAGTCCGTGCCTTTATCTGGCCTTGAGCCGCGGACATTTAAAATTTACTTCTACAGTTCAGACTCATTCATATCAGAGCTGAAACACTGGAAGAACAAACCCTGACTCACAGTCTGTTTCCCCATAGATGGATATACGTTTCTTTTTTTTTAAAGAAAACAGCCAGGTTCAGGTGATAAAGTATAAGATAAGCCTTTAACATTATCCCACTGCACTGAACAGCAACCCCATATTCACATATGTTATAAATAGGTGAATGTATAACCTTTGGTAGCCTACGCGATGCATTCTCTGTTGATTAGTTGATTACATTTGCCTTCTGGTTGACAGCACAAAGGAGTGAGGAGAATAGAGAGGGAGAAGGGCAGAGAGAGCAAGATGAACAAGGTGAGAAAATGGCTAGGTAGCCTATAAGAGATATATATATATATATATATATATATGTGTATGTAGGACTACTGTGTTTTTGTTTTCTCTTTTATTTGATTATTTCTTAGTTGATTACAAAATGTTTTGTATGTGATTGTCAGTGATATGACGGAGGGAGGGGGGTAGAGGAAGAGAGCAGGATGGAGAGAGAGTGGACAAAGAGAGGGACCTGGAAGAACCAGGTGAGAAAGTGGACATACATATTGTATGGGCAAAAACATTTAAAACACTTAAAATATTCCATTCACATTATATTTACATATGCATTTCATGGACTAGGCTCTTAAGAAAAAGAGATGTTGGATTTTCCCCATCTGGTTCTGAGGCATTATTATATTAGATTATTCATCATTTAGCTGTATAACCATATCAGTTTCAATCAATGATGTAAATGAAAAAGTTAAAATTAACAGCAGAAAAAACATGAATAATCCTGTCTAAAAATATGTTAAGGCTTATTTTACCAGTTCAAGGTACTGTATGTGCAGGGGTGTAGCTCAAAATTCTGGGCCCTGTAGAAAGGCATTTTCTATGGGCCCCTCCCTGCATCCAGCTATTCATTATTATTTACTATTACTATTCATTCTAGCATCTTTTTGGGCCCTCCTCACATGAGGGCCCTGGGTACTCTGTCCCCTTTTCCCCCCCAGTCCGACATCTCTGGGTATGTGTGCTGCAATAATCATGCTTTGTAGTTGCCATCTTTTTTCACAGCAGATGCCTTGAATCTGTTGATAGTTTGTCATAATTGCATGTCTCAATCTGTCTATTTATTCCCCCAAAACTCACAAGAAGTCATGATTTAAGGGTTTAAAAATATATATATATCTTGCAGGGGCATGCCCCCGGACCCCCCTAGCTTAACTGCTATCAACTTTTCATTAGGGGCTGAGCCCCCCCAAAGGTCAGATCCTAGAATCGCCCCTGGTTCAAACAGCTTTGAGAGCCATCCCCTGTTGGGCCAGACTTGATTAGAACAAAGCAAATGCATATCTCTGTAAAGTTGAATAGAATTGGCACTACCATGATAAACGACCTTTGTCTGTGACCTGGAGTGAAACTCAAATAAAGGTGTCAAAAATCAGAGGTGTGTCTTTATACTGGGAGAGTTTTCAATCAAGGAAACACCCACAATTCCAGAGGAATATGGCTTGCAACAATGGCTTACCATTGTTGCAGCCTCCGTAGGATGGCTGCCACTGTTGCCGCGAAAAAGCTAGGGCACTAAGCCCAAACGCCTAAGGCACTCGAAGCGCAAGATCAGCTAAATGACTTCATCTAGTGGAAAAATCCCAAAAGAGGTGGTTTTAACCTCGAAAATAGCCAATTGAAGATTTACACGCATGCTCTGAGGGTGATCATTGGAGAGCTTCCACAGGAGGAGGGTCTTCCTTGTAGAACGATATAAGGCGATGTAACCGTCAATTTCCACTGGATGCGGAACGTCTGCGGAACGTCTCCGGAACGTCTCCGGAACGTCGACGGAGTCATTAGGTTTCCATTAAAGTCAATGTGTGTATTTCCACTGACTGCAGAACGTCTGCGTCCCTACTCCGTCTCAGTTCCGTCAGTCCGCAGCCCTCTGGAGCAGATACGCAGAGCTTCTATTTTTGATGGACGACGGAGAGCTCCGCAGCAATTCAGCACAATTCAGATTGTGCGGGACAGGAAGTCGAGCACAGAAACAAAATAAAACATCCGGTTACTTTTCAAAATAAAATACACCCTGCTCACGGTAGGTCATATTTCCCTGCACTACACCTTGAAAACACAGCACAGAGTTGTTTCCCCTCTACTCCTCTGGATGGAAACAAACTATTGTTGGTTTTGTGGTTCTGTTTATAGAAACTACATCCTGTTATATCGCGCGAACATACATCAATTCGCGAGATCTCGTGGTCGGCTGGCCGCAGCCGTTACGCATCAAATCTGGACCTGGTGGGTATTGACGGACGGCGGAGCACGCAGCCGTTCCGCAGCGGAGCCGGTTTGCAGACGTTCTGCATCCTGTGGAAATCCACGGTTAGACAAAGGACTCGTTAGCAAGATATGTCCGGACCTTGCTCGGGCTTTCCTGTGTGTTGATTTACTTTCGTGCACATTAAAGCTCTTTTTCTCATCTGACTCCCACAACTTCTGTGTTCACTGTTTTACGACTTTTAATCTTGTTGTATTTTGAACAAAAAAGAAGAGCAATCGCGAAGTTACAGGAAGCGTTGGAGTCCGTGCCTTTATCTGGCCTTGAGCCGCAGACATTTAAAATTTACTTCTACAATTGGCGAGCCTTACCCAGGAGAGAAGAGATGACCTTGAGCCAGGGAGGATTCGCATTCTGAAAACATCAAAGGGCGCCCATAAATAATTCTAATTGAAGGTAAGCAGAAGTCAACTTATTCTGCAAATTTCTGAGTGACTCGGAATGCAGATCTCGCCCAGGCAGGAGGCATTAAATGTATTTTTCTCCAAAAGAACCTAGTGAGACGCTAACTGCAAAAATAATCAGAGGAACTGGCACAAAGTAAGTTATTTTTAGAACAAAAAGTGACTAACGAGAACACGGCTGACGGAGTCCGATGTGGAAAATTTATGTTTGTCTGTTTTGTATGTCTTTGGAAGTGTATGAGTGAAGAGCTGCATGAGTTTGGAAAGTGTGTTTAAAGGCTGAGTTTGCTAAAAATTAACAACTTGAAGGTGTAAGGAGTAAGGTCAAAGATTGTCAGAAGGTAAGAGAAGGGTAGAAGATGTGTGGGTAACAGTAAGTTGATTAAAGAAAGAGGTATTTTTTTCGGTTTCTGTGCCTCTGTTGAAGCACCGCAGATAAAGTCAAGGTCGCGGAGCTGCAGAAGGAGGCGCAGGCAGGAAAATTATCATCGAAAGAGTCAGAGGGTAAGAGAAGGTAACAGTAAGTTGATTAAAAGAAAGAGTCCTTAAAGAAAGTTTAAGGGATAAACTTTATTTCTGCCTAACGAAGGCACGAAAAAGCGCGGTCATTTAAGTTAAATGACAAAATAAGGAAAAAGAGGTAAAAAGATAAAAAAAAGAATAAATAAAAAGAGGTAGAACTCAGGGAAAGCAGACAATGGGACAAAGAAAAAGTTGGTCAGAAAAATAGGAGATCAAGAGAAAAAACTTCGGTGCCAGGGATAGATCGTTGTTGAAATAATTACAGACCAAAGGGGGGTGGTAAATGAAAAATCCTGGTAGAACCAGAAACCACCAGCAAAGGAAGAGTCAGAATTTACGATTGTCTGATACGAATGCCCATTAGAGCTAAAAAAAAAAAAACAATAAGCCAAAAGCGTCAAGGAGCGGATGACAGGCGCAAGGCAAAAGGCCAAAGAAAAATAATTTAAAAAACTCACAGCCATGGAAGCGCGCAGATGACAGGCGCGAGGTAAAAAGTTGAAGGCGAGTGTAAAATCAGAGTTCACAGCATACACACACACACACACTCAAACACACATATCCTACATACACCCATACATACACCCACACAACAACGCACACACATTTTCATCCCCACATACACACACGCATTCAAACACATATATCACACACACACCCACACTACCACACACGCACATACACACTCAAACAAGTGAAAAGTTGTGCGGTGATAAGAATACACAGCTGAGCAATTGTAAACTTTATTTAATCAGTAGATTTTTGGATTGAAAAACAAAAGCAAATAGAGCACTAATTGCGGGTAGTATAGCACAACCGTTTAGAGTCATAACACCTGTCAGGGCGAATTTATATAGTAAAACGAAACAAAGGCCTTAGGGCCCACGAGCGCATATTACTTACAGCCCAGGACTAGTGAAAACAAGGAAAAGGAAGGAAATCAGTAAAAAGGTTTGCATTAGTATACAGAGGAAAGGAAAAGAAAAAGGGATCAGGATAATCAGGATACAGGAAAAGTTGAGGCCTGGTATTATGAAAATAATTGAGTTATAAGGGAAAGGCAGGACATCTCAAAGTAGAAGTAAAAGCACCCAAAAGTTGCAAATATGGGAGTGACACAAGGGAAAATTTCAAATTTCAAACAAACAACAGCACAGCAGCCCCAGTGGAGTTAATAATAAAAAAGCAAATTTTAAGCTACATGAAAAATGGCATGAGAGGGTGCCAGGCAGCCATCAGTGGCCGGAGGCCTGGTACTTTTGATATGACATGCTGGGAAGAGGTGAAACCTAAGAATAAATGCCGAGAAACCATAAAGAATGAGTTAAAAAGAAGGTAAATAAAAAACCAAACCGTTTCGGTTAATGAGAGTGGAACATTAAGGCAGGTTTATGTAAGAATAAGATGAAAAGGATCAGGAAAGTGAACGTATGGAAAGAAAGAGAAACAAGAATGCTAAACTACTATGTCTTAAATAAAGTGATAAAAGAGAAGGAAGAACAAGCAGAGGGAAAAGTAAGTGCTAGATTGGATTATGCAGGTAGGGATGACGTCAGAATGAGAGGAATTATAAAGAATGTCCCCAAATAGGGGGAAAATAACTATGACAATGGCGGACGGCAAAAGAGCCATAGCAAACATCAAATGAGCCCCACACCCAGTAATGATAACAGGAACAGGTTGTAATCGAGTCAATAGCATAATTACATACACTATGTTTGTGTTATGTATGGAGCATACAAAAAATAGAAATAGAAAAGGAACAGTTAAAAACTCATTAGCTTGGTGGTAATGAGCAATTAGATGTTTCAACTTTTGTGAAAAATGAAGAGACTAGGGCTGAGAAGGGAACCAGTCACCATGTACGGTTACCAAGTGTCTGTGGAAGAAGAAAAAAGGAAAATAAGCTGCAAAGAGCTATTTTTTAAATATAGACTGTAACCTACACGGAGATGAGACAAATTGTATGATGAAAAATAGCCTGCTCAAAGTGCACGAATAAAATTACATGTTGATACATTTTATAGTTGTCGTCAGGGTTTTTTGAAGCAGGAAGAAGAGGGCAATACATACAAAATATAAGTAAAATCAAAGAAACATAGTTTATAGAGGAAAGGTATAGTAAAGCTTTGACTGTAGGTGGTCGAGCCAGCTGATAGTTGAGTTAAAAATATTGTAAAACAGACCATAGTTGTGGTATGTTGTTAGAGTGGCAGAGTGATTTGTGGAGCTATGTGGACAGAGGTTAAGGGAATATTATTATCACTGCATAAGTAAAGTAACTTTCATATGGTTAAGTACAAAAACAATTAGAGCTGAATTAACTAAAACATGGGGAAATTTAGTTTAACAATTTAGTCACTAAATGGGTACTAAAATGCTTTGATTGTGATTTGTGGCAATTATCATAAGGAGTTATGGATTACAGTTTGAAAGTTAAGGTGGGTTGTTTAAAGTCAAGACATACAAACTGTAGTCATAAGATAATTGACACCTGAAGCAATATGTTAGTTGACAGGTTGTGAAATTCCTTTAGTCACAGGCGGCCATAGGTCATAATTAACACAGAGAAGTCTAGGGAGACACACACACACACACACACACGCACACAGACACATATACAGTGCATACACAGCACTCTGGGTTAAGAGTAAACCATACATTTTAGCACAAACACAGCGCAGCTAACTAGAAATCAGTCCAATTTTTCCGCACCCATAAAGAACAGGATCGACTCACAGATACAAGTAGAATACACCCAATATTCTAACATCAACACACTATCATACACACTGGAGAGGAAGGCCGAGCAGGTGAAAATGACAGTACCAAAAGTGACAGCAGAGGAAAATGCTGTGCTAACAGAATCCAGTGAAAGCTAATATTATTTGGAAAATCTCAAAAAAGTGGGTACCGCAAACAAAAAGTTTCCCGATCTGTGGCCCACAGGAGGGACTTTTGATTTGGATAAGTGTTGGGGATTTACAGACACTACGAGCAGATTAAACAAGAACAAGAGCAAAAAAAAAAAAAAAAAAGAAGTCTGCAAACACACAAGCTTCCAGGACACGGGACCAGAAGGTTAAAGAACTGCTCTAAGATGCAGAAAGAAGCAGTTAGCATGAGTGAGTTCAACCACTACCGAGCATCATTGTGGCTGGCATTAAGGACTACATCTCCAACCCAAATAAATCCTGCCATGCTCAGAAGACAGCCAATTGGGGACAGTTTACAAAAGTCCACAGGAAATGGAGGCAGGAGTTTGGCAACGACCCAGAGGATGACCCTCTGTAAAGAACTATGTTCAGACAGACTGGTAAAGCAACTCCCAGGTCAAGCATCCAAATGCAGCTGACATCAAGGGACTGGGGAATATGACTGCAGAAACTTCTGTCTGGTTATGAGGCAAAGCTGGCAGTTATGAGACACTCAGAGACCTGTCTGCCAAAGAAGCAGAGGAGGAGGCTCCGGACTGCAGCATCAAGCTATGCAAACGACCAAAAGGGAAACTCCCTCAAAGACACTGGAAATATCAAGAGAACAAGGGGGAACCTTAAGCTGATGAGAATCTAAAGGCAGACAGGGAAAACATCATCTGGCTCAGAGGACAGGAGCCAGAGGGTCGAGACAAAATCTGCACCTGTGGGCATGATAAAAAACAGCAGCTATGCCTAAGTGTTAAAATCCACACATTTTGCTGGAGAAGGAGGCCCCTGAAAATTATATATTGTCAAAAGAAGCATGCTCTACCTTTTTTCCAGTGTGTTTGAGTTAAGATTAAGGGTTTATAAATATAACCTACTAAAAATTAGAGTAAGAAGAATGTATTGGTCCCCCCAGGGAAATTGATGAGGTGTAGTTATTCACAGTCAATTTAAATTGGATTGCACAAATACTACTAGATTATATGAAGTAGAGTGAGAATGTAAAAAGCTGCAGTGAACGTTTTAAATCTACTGTCCCATCTGAAAGTCTCCCACCGATTGTTTCATGCCATAACTATGGAGAAATTATTGACTAAGTAAAATTAAATTGGTATAACTATCTTATTATTGAAGAAGCTGCTACAGGAAGTCAAGTAACAGGAAGTTTGGTCAGAACACAACGTAGGATGCGTTAAATCAGCCCAGCCTGTGCGAATAACATTGAAAAAGGGAGCTGCCTTTGGGCCTCCCCTGATCTACTCGTTGAAATTTTGCCATTTCAGTTTTGGATTTATAAAAGGTTTTCAAATAAAATAGTCATTGTTTAAATCTTAATATAAAAACACCATTAATAACTACTATAAAAGACTAATAATAATACAATTTTGAACTATATTTCTCTTTTCAAATACTTACACAAACTTATATTGTAAAAGATCATTGTCATACGTGTGTTTAATGCTCACAGTTAGTTATTACTATTCATCCTATGTTGCCGAAGTGTAAACAATAATAGCTTTTAAAACTAGAGGTCGACCGATTAATCGGCCAATTTTTGGCAATTTTTTACATAATCGGCATCGGCCAATATCAAGCCGATTAATAAGCAGGCGCATCTGTGGGCAGCCTAGTGTTAAAAACATGAATACCTAGGCGACATTTTTTACAGCGCGCCCAGACCAGCTGCCTCCAGCCCCTCCCCTTGTGAATTCTTGCGCAGTGTGTCTCGCACAGTCACTTCAGGCTCAGACGCTACCGTTAGCAGTAGCATGTTGCTGGTGTTCTTGCCTTGGGATTAACTGTACTAATAAAACCGTACAAAACACCGCGGCCACACCGCTGTGGAAGCTCCCCGAATGTCATTTATCAGAGTCTGGTTGTTACCCCTGTCCGTGGCAGTCTCATCCACTCCTATAACGGAGCTAACCGCTAACGGAGCTAATCGTTGCTAACAGAGCCTTCAGTTCTCCGTGCCTGTATCCATTAACTGCATCAATGGACTCGAGCACGAATAAAACCCTTAATTTTATTAAATTGGCTGGACGAGTTTTAAATTACAACTAAGAGTTGTTTGAATGACAGAAATCTGGAAATCAACAGGACATGTAGGCTGACAGTAGGGTCCCCAAAACACAGATAAAACACTTAAACTAATGAACAATGATCTAACAAACAAGGTGAACAAGAACTGACTTTAGATAGCCCTAGTCTTATGTGATTCAACAGGAGTTAGGAGGAAATAGTGTTGAGATTAATAATAACGTCACTTTCTGTGAAGTTTGCAGATTTGTATTCTCAGAAGTTTAATAAATGCTGCTAAGTGCACTAAACTTTATTTTTTCATTGAAAGGTTTATTTGACAAATTTTATTTTCTTCTTACCTGTTTCGTTTATTTAATATATTTTTCATACGTTATTTATACAATATACAGTATGTTTTTACATTATACATTTTTAATTGAAGTATAGGCTACAAGTGTAGATTGGTGAAGTGTTCAATAAATGTTTTTGTTGAGAAATTCTGTGTATATTAGTGTTACATTTTATCTTTCAAATAGAGGTTTAAAAACAAGCACATATCGGCCAAATATCGGCCAAAATAAATCGGCAGCATTAATTGGCAATCGGCTGACCCTGATTTCTAAAGATCGGCATCGGCCAGAGAAAAACCATATCGGTTGACCTCTATTTAAAACATTAACTGTGAATTTCAACTGGCACAATTAATCCAAGATGGATATTTAGTAGTTACCATTTGAACGTTTTAAGTTGTTTTTATATGAAGGCTGTAGATTATGCAGCAGTAACAGCAGTGGTAGTAGAATGAAAAAGGCAGTAACACCTTATAAACATTTAATTGATTAAACGCTAAGGATAGGAAATGTGCTAAAATAGTGAAATATGCCTGTGACAGGTGTCCAAAGTGATGTCAGACTAAAATTCTTTCTACTGCCAATCTCTCTTTTACATTTTGCTGTCAGAAATGCGCATTGATTGGATCACTGCGCAATGGGGGGAGTGATAAGACGGCTGCAGGCGGTATAGTGGTCACCTCCACAGTAGATAGGATGCTGCAGGAGTGCGATGTTTGTGCAGAAAAGTTAGAATTTTTTGCGATTTATTCCACCACCGGACGGACCATTCCGACATCTGATGATAGAGAACCAGTGACCTAACAGAATCAGGTATGCTCTGAGTGCCGGCTTTACCTCTAGCACTAATGTCTATGTTAACATGTACTAACATGTACTAACACGCACTTAACCCCGCATGAAATGCTCACGGGACACCCCATGCCTGTCCCCTTTTCTCAGAGGTCCGGTTGAAGGACTTCCACTCGAACAGCTGGAAAATGAATAGTCCAGTAACCTAACCCACATGTGTCAAATCCACAAAAGTGTGTTTCAACAGGTGAAAAGTAACCGTTCAACCGAGGAAATCTATGTGAACATGGAACTAGAACCCACTAACGAGACAAAAAGACAACTGATAGGCTGTAACACAAGTATATGACGAGTGGCAAGTGGAAACTTCCTTTTGACTCAGCAGGCTAACACCCTCCCATGCTAACAGACCTAGTGCATGACTAACCCACAAAATAAAACTTTAAAAGAAATTTTACATTTGAGTGTTGACTAATTCTGATTTCTTATTAATAGACAAATATGGCAGAAAACATCAATTGGAGCTCTAGTTATGGGAAATGCTCCACAGATAGTAGTGCACCACATCCTCCCAGCCCCAGCTCCAGCAGGACCAGACCTACAACACCCAACCATAGCCGAACCAGCTCCAAAGCCGAGACCGAGAGACGGACCAAGAGGGATGACCAGACCTGAGGACCAAGCAGATGGGGATGTCGAATCATCAGAAACTACGGTGGATAATGATGACAGCACCATGGCTGAGACGCAGGGGAACATGTCCACAGCCCCACAAGCTACCAACATTACCAGTGTCTGAATGGGACAGACCAGTGATATCCATGCCAGCAGAAAATTTCAGGAGGATGATGAAAGAACTACCACTCGTGAACGCCCATTATTTTCGCACCCTGAGAAGAAAACAGCAAGTACAGAGCTACAAACGCAATCAAATCGAGCAACGTAAAAACCTGAGGAGTATGGTGAAGGATCATGACCAGTGCCTGGAGATCATTAGGGCACAGGATGTGGAGATAAAGAAAGCCCATAGTGCCATAGAGTATGCAGAGGCACAAGCAACATCCTTAGCCACAACAATGGCACAGATTCCGATAGAAGCACTGGACAATCTGTCAATATGCACTGGCCTCAGAGAATGTGTTATTGTTGTTTATGCTTGTTTAAATATGTTAGCACCAAAAACAGTTTTTTGCAATATTAACTAAATATAATGTTTTGTATACTCATTGGGAAGGTTATGTATGATACAGCCTCCTTTACCCTGATTGTCCAACAAAGAAAGGTTAAGAGGCGGGTGTTATGCAATGAGTTAACATCTGTTGATAAGTTTCCCTATTCCTCGATAATCATCACGTAACGATTACTGTGGCTTGGAAAACACCAACATGTATGTTGCAGTAATAAGCAGGTTAACGGACGACAGATTTTAACTATGGAAGTGTGACTCTATAGTCACAAAGGAGGGAATGTTGTGGGAAAATGTGATAAAATCTGTTTTAATTGAGTTATGGGAAATATACAGTGTACAACAAATATGATACTAGATAAAAGATGATATGTATTTTAGTTTGTGTAAGGAAGAGACCTTCTCCCTCCTTGGATCACCTTCAGTTGTCGCTGTGCAGCTGCAAATGGCCACAGATGGCTTACCATTGTTGCAGCCTCCATAGGATGGCTGCCGCTGTTGCCACGAAAAAGCTAGGGCACTAAGCCCAAACGCTTAAGGTACTTGAAGTGCATGGTGGCTCTAGGGTTAGCACTTCTGCCTCCCAGCAAGAAGGTTCTGGGTTCGAATCTAGAATGTATGTATTGTAGGATTTCAGTCTAAAATGTGACTGATTTGACCAGTCTGGCCCTAAAAAGGCCAGACTTCATCTGACTCCAATTCTTTGGTCACCATTTTGTGTTCGTTTACTGGTAGATCAGAGAAATAAAACTCAGGAATCAAATCAAGACCAGGATTCGTCCAGTTAAAGTTAATAACAAGTTTAGTGAATGATATTGCAGAATACAAGTACATGTACATGGATCTGATACAAGACAAAGTCTATCTCCTAACGGACCGACAGCGTTTCCCCTAGCATCATGTGCTGCTAAGTTAAAATACTGTCTATTTATCCATTTCTGTCCCATCCCTGGTGGTGCCCTCATCAGTTTGGATCCGGTCCAGATCTCTTGGCTCCAGCCGGCTCCTGACTAATTTGTAACACTGTATAAAAACATGACCTTGACTTCCAATTCTCAGCTCAGAAGAAGCAAGCCGCTATTGTTGGATTTTGAACACCTGTGTTTTAATCTTCAGCAAACTTTAAGGAGTTTTCATGAGAGCCAGGTCATTTCCATACAGTGTCACAAATCCTGCGCTTGCATAGTGCTGACCATTGTTTGCCTCGTTCCCTCCCCTGATCAGAGAGTTTCTTTCTCACCCTTCCTTTATAATATCTAATCACTGTAAAACCAGATGGCCTCTCATAACCCAGGGAAACAGAGGCACTGAGGTCAGCCCCATGAACTCTAAAACCTTTTCTTAACACTTTCACAAAATACATCCTAACAGTATGTATGTATGTATGTATGTATGTATATATATATATACTAGGGCTGTCAATCGATTAAAAAAATTAATCTAATTAATTACAGACTGTGATTAATTAATCGAAATTAATCGCATACATAATTAACAGTGCCTGAACCGATACTTTTTAAGAAAGTAAAAAAAGAAAAGAAAACAAAGGGTACTAAACAACAGTCGGTGACATTAAAGAACGGCTTGTTTATTGCTAAGGCCATATGGTGAAAATGAAATTATTTAATAATAATGTATAACAATAACTTATTTCACTAGTAAATTGCTGTTGAACGACAAAAACAACCACCAAGGACATTTACAATAACTTCAAATGCACCACTAAGCTGTAGTTTACATGTTTCATTGAACGCACCGTCTGTGTTGTTTTTCCGACGGCAGCTGCAGATTGTTACATCCCGCTGTTGAGTCACAGTCCTCTACAGTAAAACACAGTCAAACTTTACACCGTTCAGCGTTAGCTGTCAGCATTGTAACTGTGTTTAATCCAGCTACTAGCTAGCGGTAGGCTAACGTTAGCTGCTGTCGAGTATAGTGTTAACTAGCTAGCGGTAGGCTAACGTTAGCTGCTGTCGAGTATAGTGTTAACTAGCGTCACATGCAGCGGTGTTTGTGTTGCCTGTATCGTCTTCAGAGCATCGGAGAGAAGTGCAGACATATCAGTGGCTCCAGATTTTGGTAGCCAGGGTTGGCAGGAAGAAGATTTTTATATGTAAATGTTCCAATCAATGATCCAGGCAGCACATTCTCGTCTCCCTCCTTCATTTTACAGTCCAATGGTGGCTAGAACGGCTCCGGGTCAAACGTTAATATGGAATGGATTAATCTGCGTTATTTTTTTTAACGCGTTATTTTTTTCTCAGATTAATTAATCGAAATTAACGCGTTATTTTGACAGCCCTAATATATATATATATATACATATATATACATATATACACATATATATATACACATATATATATATATATGTGTGTGTATATATAGTAGGACTACTGTGTTTTTGTTTTCTCTTTTATTTGATTATTTCTTAGTTGATTACAAAATGTTTTGTATGTGATTGTCAGTGATATGACGGAGGGAGGGGGGTAGAGGAAGAGAGCAGGATGGAGAGAGAGTGGACAAAGAGAGGGACCTGGAAGAACCAGGTGAGAAAGTGGACATATTGTATGGGCAAAAACATTTAAAACACTTAAAATATTCCATTCACATTATATTTACATATGCATTTCATGGACTAGGCTCTTAAGAAAAAGAGATGTTGGATTTTCCCCATCTGGTTCTGAGGCATTATTATATTAGATTATTCATCATTTAGCTGTATAACCATATCAGTTTCTATCAATGATGTAAATGAAAAAGTTAAAATTAACAGCAGAAAAAACATGAATAATCCTGTCTAAAAATATGTTAAGGCTTATTTTACCAGTTCAAGGTACTGTATGTGCAGGGGTGTAGCTCAAAATTCTGGGCCCTGTAGAAAGGCATTTTCTATGGGCCCCTCCCTGCATCCAGCTATTCATTATTATTTACTATTACTATTCATTCTAGCATCTTTTTGGGCCCTCCTCACATGAGGGCCCTGGGTACTCGGTCCCCTTTCCCCCCCCAGTCCGACATCTCTGGGTATGTGTGCTGCAATAATCATGCTTTGTAGTTGCCATCTTTTTTCACAGCAGATGCCTTGAATCTGTTGATAGTTTGTCATAATTGCATGTCTCAATCTGTCTATTTATTCCCCCAAAACTCACAAGAAGTCATGATTTAAGGGTTTAAAAAATATATATATCTTGCAGGGGCATGCCCCCGGACCCCCCTAGCTTAACTGCTAGCAACTTTTCATTAGGGGCTGAGCCCCCCCAAAGGTCAGATCCTAGAATCGCCCCTGGTTCAAACAGCTTTGAGAGCCATCCCCTGTTGGGCCAGACTTGATTAGAACAGGTGTTACAGTTGATAAGATGTCAAAAATCAGAGGTGTGTCTTTATACTGGGAGAGTTTTCAATCAAGGAAACACCCACAATTCCACAGGAATATAATTCTGAAACAGAGGTGATTTCGGGGCTGCAAACTGTGACCCCACAAGGGAAACAGGTTCTGCAGACCGCTGTTTACAGTGTATTGTTTTGTCATGTCACAAGACTGTTTTTATGTGACTCCCATAAGGAGAAGCATGATTCAGTCCGCTGTCAGCTGCAGTGCAACATTTGGTTTTTGTCTTGTCATTTTCATCATATTGTTTATTAAACCTTTTGCTTAATCTTTCAATTGGACCAAGCCTCTCCTTCCTCCTCAGAAATCAAACGATCACGTCATTTAGAATTTCTTAACAGTACTAAATGTACAGTGTAGGTTTCCGTTTGTCTCTGAATAAATGCTCCAGAAAGAAAGTTCCCGTGTCTTGCTTCTCAACATCACAACAAAACAAAAAGAGCTGCGGCAAAAACATGAACCATTGTCCGGACCTTGGTTCGGACTTTAATGTGTGAAAACGCCCTAAATGTGGAAATACGTTGTAGAAATTTGCCATGAACGGGTTAAATTCTCATCCACCAATGCCAAGCCGTGAGGCCCGATTCAAATGTGTCCCTAGCAACAATCACCTAGTATAATGATTTACCCTTGACCCAAGGAAGAATAGTCTTCACTACAGCTGACTAATGGGGATCCTTAAACAATAAACCTTGTTGAACTAACAACTCATAGACATTTGAAACATGACAAGGGATCCTAAATAGGTACTATTTTGTAAGGCAACGAAAGAAAAAAAGAGAAAAACTGCAGCTGTCCTTCCTTTCTTGGATTAAGAAATACAATATTCCCATCTGAAATGTAGTAGAGTTAAACTATAAGTAACATTAAAGTGCCCATATTATGAAAAAATCACTTTTTCTGGGATTTGGGGTGTTATTTTGTGTCTCTGGTGCTTCCACACGCATACAAACTTTGAAAAAAAAATCCATCCATGCTGTTTTGAGTGAGATACGGTTTCTGAATGTGTCCTGCCTTCAGTCTCTGGGTGAGCTGTTCAAAATCTGCACGGCTTTCTACGTCACTAGCCGAAACGAGCTGGCTAACCACAACCGTTATCGTTCTCAATGGCAAAGCACTGCTACAACACACGCAAGTTCACCATAATCTACAAAAGATGTGCGCCCTCGTTTAGAAGAAGTCTCCTGGCTAATCCTGCCTTGTAACTGACCGAAGTTGGAGAAACAGCCTTTCTTTTACTGTCTATGGAGCTAGCTGACATGATCTATGATCTGAGCTACTGCGCATGTGCGAGTGCAAACAAAGGTACAGAAGAAAAGATGTCACACTCTGTAGCTAAAACAGATACCTGAACACAAGGTGAAAGAGGAGCTGCAGCAGTGAGAGAGCTGTGCAGTGCAACAAAATATGGTGTTTTTTGAAAATTAAACCATGTAAACCTATTCTGGTACAACCTTAAAATACAATTATTTTAATCCTTTTCAGGTCTTGCTTGAACTCGGTTGTGGCCACTCAAAGCAACTCTCTCACTCATTTGTCACTAAAGGGGCTTTCAAACAATTGGATTCAGCAGTGAAAGGGTTAACGAGGAAGGTGATCTGTGGCCGCTGTTTTTCCTCAGGTTGCAGAATCTGTCCTCAAAACTCTGCTGCATTATTTTCCATTTTAAAATAATTGGCAAATGTATTGGCAGTATTGGCAGATGCATTCAAATGTGTTTTTTTTTTACTTATCTGAAATACTGTATGTTTCAGAAAAGTTAAAAACAACAATCAACCAGTGACACAGCCCCCAGCCACACGATAAGAGCCTCACAGGAGCAGGCAAAGAGCCGCATACGGCTCAAGAGCCACAGGTTCGCCACCCCTGATATAGATAATATTTCTAATTATGGCATAGCTTTCTCCCCACCCAATTAGGCTAATAAAGTAATGATTAAAAAAAACACAAATGCTTGATCAAGGGCCCGGCCCGGCCCAGCCCGAGGATAGTGGCGGAAAATAACGGCCGACTTTCGGGCCGAGCTCGGGTCGGGCTCGGGCAGAGAATCTAAACTCTAATAGACAGTTTACTGTAGGTTTAATTACTGACTTGAATACAGGCTACTGTAGGCCATAACCAACGCCAAAACAAAGAAAAACTTCAGTCCACTAACGTTATCTGACATTACAAACACCCCGTTAGCTCCGTCTCCCTCACCGCCCTTCTCTCCCTGCAGGACATAACAACAGCCACCCCCCCCCCTTTAGCTCTCAGCCAACTACAGGTGTACAATCTCCCGCAGCTCACTCTCATAGGAAGATGACATGTAGACAGGGTTCACAGCATCTAAACCCACGTTTATTTCACTGACAGGCGGAAATCTCAGAGTTTAACTCAACATCTCTAATCTGGCCCCAAACTACTGAATATAAACAGTGATACTCTTAACATTTAACATTAAGATGAAGACATTAACCTGGATAATTACAGGTTAACACAGTCCGTTACAATATTTAGTTACTTTCCACTAGTGATAAAAGGATCGGATGAGAGGGAAGGATTCTTTATTGGTGCACTGGTGACCCCCACTGGTTGTTTGGGGTGTTGGCACTGTGGGGGTGGGACTATAGAGACAGCATGACACCCATGAACCACACCACATGAAAAGAAGTGGCTGGTACATAGCAAGGACGTGTACACAAACATCTTTCTGTTTGACTGTGGCATGAGAGTGTGCTCACATTTACATTTCTTGAATAAACCCTTTGCTTGTGTATTATCATGTGGATTTTATATGTAATGTGATATATGTTTATTGTACTGCTATTGCAACATCTCCAGTATGCATTTTACCATGGTATGACTGTATCTGATACTGCTGTGTAGCGTGTGTTTCCATATTAAAAAAATAATTTGTGCTGTATCATTCAGCATGCTCGATAAAATAAAGGCGCACAATCACAAGTTTTTTTACTGTGAACACCAGAGGGCGGCAGAAGTCAATGTTCTGGTGAACAGATGTTTCCCCACACAGTATGGATGTAACATTTTAACATGGAAGATTTAGTGATTAAAGATAATCGGTAATGTGCAGAAAGATCAAAGTGCCATTGTTTGACTGTAACTAAAATCTCTCTATTTTTCTCCCCTTTTGACTGATATAAAACACAGTCCCAAAAATGTCACCAACTGGCTAGAATTCTCTCAGTCAGTCAGAGTCTCTGAGGATTTGTGATTTATCAAAAGAACAGGTATGAAGTGAGCAAACAGGGATAGTGTCTTGATGCCAGGACCAGAAAGCTTAGTGCAGGCTGTCCAGCATGCATCATTTGTATTTATGCATGTAAACCTGACTTAAGTATTTTTACTTACACAGCTTGGTAATAATAAAGCAATGATGGGATGATATCATTTAATAACGAAATAATAGCTACAGCATGTTATTTATTGTGTCATGCACATACAAGTGCCCAGCCCAGACATCCCGTCACAGTGCTGGAACATTTTTCATACATGAACATAACCTTGTTCAACACAATGCCTACAAATACCTGTCTTCTGTCCCAAGCTGGACAAATCAAATCTGCCAAAACTTCCCTTCTTAAAACACAGCTCAAGTTTTTTTTCTTAACATCCAACCAGAAGAACTCATCAGAAATTAAAGGTCCCATGACATGGTGCTCTTTGCTTTGCTTTTCTATAGGCCTTAGTGGTCCCCAAATACTGTATCTGACATCTCTTTCCCATAATTCAGCCTTGGTGCAGAATTACAGCCACTAGAGCCAGTCCCACAATGAGCTTTCCTTAGGATTTGCCATTTCTGTGTCTGTAGCTATTGAGGAGGAGAGGGGGGCGCAAAGTGGAGGTTGGGGTTGTGGCCTTGACCAACTGCCACTTTGCTTGTTTGCAAGCCATGATGTCTCTCTTTCTCATGGGTGGGCCAAATTCTCCGGGCGGGCAAAGCAGAGAAAGGGGAGGTAACCTTGCTCCTTATGAGCTCATAAGCTTCTATAGTTAACAGTAATTTACCTTAACATAACTGTGTACACAGAGATCTTTGATTCGGCAGGTCCCCTCAGGTTTGTGGCGCTTTACACCGCAGCTAATTGTGAAAGGCTCTTATACTGATTGAACACTACCAAATGACAGGCAGGCAAAGTAAGAGGATAGATTCCGGTCGATTTGAACACGTAGCTCTGTTGTTTGTAAATTTGGAGTGCTGTCAGTAGCGAGAAAAAGGAAAACAATCGGTGTTGCCTACACCGTGTTGTACACCGAAAAGAGATACAAAAATATTTATTAATTTAATGTTTTAAATAAGGTAGTGTCTCCAAACTTACCTCAATTATAACTTATGTTAACTATGCCTATTTTTGAAAATATTTTTGTATCTCTTTTCGGTGTTGTAGTTTGTAGACGGTCCCTAAGCACTTGTCTTGCCGTCTCAACACCGGAACTAAACAGAGCTGAATTAGCACAACTTTTATGCATTTCTTTCACATGTAGTGAAAAGTCAGATTCACTGTGTTCACTCGGAAGGAATCACTTCACATGGGTAGGTACTTGTAATGACATTTTGAACATGTTAAGAGGCAAAAAGCACGTTTAAAACTTGTCCAGTTTCAGCCTCCTGGGTGCTAATGCTAGCAGGAGGATAACACGGTGTAGGCAGCACCAATTGTTTTCGTTTTTCTTGCTACTGACAGCACTCCAAATTTACAAACAACAGAGCTACGTGTTGAAATCGATCGGAATTGTCCGATCTCTCTTAAGCCCCAAAAACGCTGTCGCCGTCTAAACGAAAGGCACATCTGATAAAATATTTTGTCGTTTTCACCTGCGAGCGTTGTCATGTAAACAGGGCCTAAGTGTTCAGCTGAGGAATAAATACAGTGAAGCATTTAAAATCTAATGAGCAAGGTATTTCCCTCAGGAGTTTTTGAAGACCAAAACAAAGCGAAAAAAGACTGAATATTGGATTTGTATCAAGTTCACTACAGACATTTAGCCCAGCTCAGCCCAAAGACTGCAGCTCAAGGTGTATCTAATAGAGCTGGGGGTAAACGATTATTTATTAAACGATTAATTTTTTTTACGATTATTTTATCGATTAGTCGACTAATCTAACGACTAATTGGACGATTAATATAACGATTATTTTTCTGTTGCTCGATTAATAAAAACCATAATGTATCTCAAATAAATACCAAAAAATTCTTAATAATATATTTTATTAAACAATTTTGCACAGCAAAAAATCTTCTGCTTTACACAAAATAAAATAATTATTTTACTGTTATACAAAATGAAAGGCCAGCCTGTTTACTCTTTTACAGTACCAACATAACTCTCTTGTTCAAAAAAATCAAGTTGTAGTGCAAAAAAGAAAAACACTGTGCAGTGCACAGTACAGACATTCCTTGGATTGTTTAACACAACATAACAGTCCCAACATAAAACCTGATGCATAATCAAACTGACTCTCTTAACTGATATTCTGTAGGTTTACATGCTAATGCAGCTGTGCACTTTGGTGGTGCTAGGCTAACCAACGCATCTTAGCTCTCTGTGCAGTTTGTTCGTGCTAGGTTAGTAGCTAACGTTCACGTTAGCTAACGTTAGCTACTATAGATAGCTGTGTTCTGCAGCTGTAAGCTAGCTACCATTCAAGCCAACATTAGATGATAACTAACGTTAGCTAAACACAGCTGCCTAGGCGCCAGTAGCTAGCTAACGTTAACGTTAGCTACTAACCTAGCACGAACAAACTGCACGGAGAGCTAAGATAGTTAGCTAGCACCACCTAAGTGCGCAGGCTACACAACACACTACACAAACATGAAATTAATTTAGCTAACGTTAGTACTTGGGACTATATTTTAAGTATTCCCATACCCTCGATGATTAAGGGCGAGCTGTTTTTTTAGGACTTCTTCTTTTCATGGGGCTTTTTGCAGGGCTTTGTTGGGAATTCTGTGAGGAGGTTGCTGTTTCCTGCAATGTTTTGGTCTCCCACATGTGTGTGTGGCGAAGCGTCGACGCAAAAATACGACGTCGACGTAATTTTGACGTCGATGCGTCGACGTCATCGACGCGTCGCTGCAGGCCTAGTATCTAAATTGTGTTTATCACCCTTTGAAGTAGGCAGGTAAAATGAGAAATGCCTTTCAGTATGCTGCAATACAGTTCCACAGAATGCCACAGAATAAAGCCCCAAATATAGCATACAATCAAATCCAACACCTCCCTGACACAGGTTAAATAATATAAGAATCATAAAAGGTAGATGGATTGCAATGAATGTAGCTAATATTCTGGCAACTCTGGGTTACTCTGCAAATGAGCGTCCCTGTTCACCTGCCTACAGTGCCAAGCCCAGCTGACCAGACCTTTCCATGACCCTGCTCAGTGGTGACAGCTGCACCCAGTCCCTATGGAACAACACACCATCCCAGAACTGGCCAAACAACGGCTCCTTCAAGACAGGCAAGCAGTCAGACCAGGTCTAAAGCAGGACCTGACTCAGCCCAAGCCACCCAGGTGTGCCTTGCTTGCCCCAGCACAACAACTCTTCTATTTACCCCTACTTCACCTCACTTTACTTCATTATTCTTCATTTCCCTGGTCTATATAGTCATACTAAGCAGTAGGCTGATTTTTCTGCTGACATTTTTCAAATATCAGAAAAACTGATTAGTGGTCACCTCAACTGTGGATGTGTGAATTACAGTAATAGACAATAAAACTAAGTTCTTACAAGTGAGTAGAAGGAGGGAAAGCAACAAATGTGAGAGGTGCAAATAATCATACACGTTGGTGCACCTGTGAACTTCAGCCAAAATTAGAAAACGTTCAACCTGCAGGACACCCGTGTTGACTCTTTCCTGAGTACAGGGGTTGTGTGTGTATTTGTGGCATGTACAGCCCTTCCTCTGCCCAGAATGGGTCATTTTCAGGTCATGGTCATTAAGAGGTGGTGTAAGCAATAAGAAACTGAACTGACTTTAATGTTGATTCTTATCTGGTTAAAACCTTTAGTTATAATCATCCTGTACGCCCCTAGACTTGCGCTAAGAACCACCATGCTACTGCGTTTATCATCACAAAAGTCTCCCAAACAGTACAGATATTAACACACACACACATGCACACTCATAGACTAGTTTACTGAAGCATGTGAATTACAGTATTGTTCATGGAGCCCAAAAACGTTTAATATCTATCTGCCTTCTTTTTATATTATCCTGCTTTGTTATCATCACTCTCTCCTTCCATGAAACCCCAGAACCCTCTCTACCACCTTTGTTGTCAATAATATTTCCCCTGTGTGTGTGTGTGTGTGTGTGTGTGTGTGTGTGTGTGTGTGTGTGTGTGTGTGTGTGTGTGTGAGAAGGCGCATGGAGTTTGTCAGTATTCTAGCAGTGGGTAAACACGGCCTCTGGCCACGAAAAAGCGGTAGTGATGTTGTGCATGGTAATTGGCGCCGGGAGGACTGGACTCTTCCCAATGTAAAGCAGCTGGATTAACATAGTGTGTATAACTCAAAATGAGGCAAGTGGATTGGCACCGTCTCAGAGGACCTGGGATCCCTCCTAAACAAAACACTTTAGAGCAGGGATCTTCAACAGGAGGTCCAGGACCCCTAGGGGGTCCTCAGAGTCAATGCAAGGGGGCCTCCAAATTATTGTTAATTTCTGAAAGTTTTTAAAAGAAATTAAAAAGTCTTAACATGAACATATTATTAGCAAATATAAATCTCCACTGCTTACTGGCCTATAGGTAAGGTAGTCACTAAGGTAGCCATCCACAAATACAGTTAATCCTAAGGATGAATTGTGCCACATGTATGTTCAACATTAAAACATGATTTATAAAATCATGGCAACAATTATTAGGCAATTTTAATAGCAAAGTATTCTATGCAAAAAAAAAAGTATGTATAAAGGCTTTAGGGCGCCCTACACGTTATCATATGCCCAGTTTTATATGCAACTTCATTTTATACAATATATGTAGTAGGGGGTCCCTGCTCCATCTCTCTTTCAGTTAAGGGGTCCTTGGCCTAAAAAATGTTGAAGACCCCTGCTTTAGAGGATGCCAGTGTGTGAGTTAGGCATGTGTGGAATCTCCAACTGAGATCTTGATTATAGGGGGTGTTCAGAACATTTCCGTCTGTTAGACTGGTTCTGGTCGTTACCTGGTAACCAAACATAACCAGTTGCACACTTATGATACATTTGAGGAAGAGGAAAACCAGAGGAACCCACGAGTCTTCATTGGTCTACTTTCTTTCTTTCTTTCTCTCGCTCTCTCTCTCTTTACAGTATCTCACCCACCCTCTGTTTCAGACCATAAAAGGCAGGGATGCCGTGTGATGGATGGCAGTGGAGCCTCTAACTGAACAGGGAGCTGTGGTGCCATTCTACAGAGTCCCTGCAGTGTCTCCATTCAGCTCCATTCATAGATGACAGCCCGGGGGGAACCTCCTCTCCTACTGAGCAAAAACACCACATCCTGCCTGCCAGCCTACCTCCCCAATCCATCCCTTGTCCACAGATCCAGACCTAGTAACGCTGCTGTATTTTTATGGTGTTCGACAAACTGCTCCTTAGCAACCAGACCAGAGGCACCAGGAGGCCCATGTCGCAAACAGTTCATCTAAAATCAGCACCATTCTTCATGGGAGAGATCAAACTCACTGATATGTGTGTACTTTTCCTCTCATGAAAACTAGGCATTAAGTTTAACAACTACATACCACACATTAAATGCTGAGCTAAGTTAAAGCCATAACAAGACAAAGATGACACAAAAGAGAAGTTCCAAACTATAAAATGCTATTAAAAACCCCAATAAACAAGGGTAGGGTCTAAATTACTGTACACTGTGCTGTCAAAACAAGATTTTGATAGTAACTTCTGCACCTCGCAGACATTTGTTACTCAACAGCCACAATGTCTTTTCCACTTTCCAGAAATACAAAGTCAAGTCCTGCCTACAATATATAATAAAATACAACCAGATGTGATATATAGACTGCATTTTATATAGCACTTTATACATAAAAGGACGTGCAGTCTTATAGATCCATCCTAGTCACCCCTTTTTATTTCAATATGGAATCAACACCTCTCCAATAAATCTGACTGGGCATGATGAGCTGAGTGCTGCTCTGTTAACAGCCTGTGTTTCACTGAGTGGAAAAGCTTGTACTGAACACACAGCCAAGGGCGCACACGCACATTCACAAATGTTGATGGAGCCGAAGCTGTCTCACAACTCTGTGGGATTTTAGGAAAGTTAACAACGTCCCCTTTCCCTCCAGCTCTTCTTCCATCCCCTCCCTACTTCCAACATAAGTCCTTCTTTCCCTCTCTAACCGACATCCCACCATCACTGGTTGCCTCTATATCATGAATACTGACAGTTTCCTCTCTTTCCCTATGCTGTATGTTATATCAGATCCTTTAGGATATTTAAGTTACAAGAATATTCAGTTTCTTTGCAGTGTGACCAGCATCAAAAGACCTACAGCACATCAACACTGTTCCTGTGCTCTCAGTTGTACATATTTATTTGACAAACGCTGCTGCTGCGCCATGTGTCTGTGTGGCTTGTATGCCGTCTGCGGCCGTGTCTCAGCGTGAGAACACAGACAGCGGGCTCATCTGCCGCCAGGCGTGGTGAGACAACTTCCATATCCTCCCATGTCGCCTGTGATCTCCTCTCTCACCCCACCAGCATGACTACGCATGTGGCTTAGAACTGCCGCACCACACAATTATGACCATCCCATGATAAGTTTTAAATGTTCTCTCACGCCCGTTGCTTTCAGATTTTGTTATCAGCTGTCAAGTGTGTTCTGTGAGCATGTATTGCACTGTTAAAACAAAATGCCTCCACTGTTGAGGAAATAAATGGAGTGGATTAGCGCTAGATGATTTCAATGACAGGGTTAAGACCCTAGACGTTCTGTGTTTGGCACAACATCAGCTCTCCTCTCACATTGCATTATATGGTTGTGGTTGACAGAAGAGCATTTGGCTTTTATTTTATGAAGCCAGAGAGCAAAGCACATATCACATCCTTATCTTCCTGTCTTTCGGAGAGTGACTCATCAACACTCACCATAACATCTGTGACCTACAACCACACAATAGCTGGGCATAGTCTTGCCAGACCTCTCTCCCCCTCGCCCACAATTGTCTTACCTCCCCTCCTTCAGGAGAGGATAGAAAAACCTTTTGGCTTAGGGTTTTTGATTTCCCTAAATCTGTCGAGGAGGAATTTTAATTTGTAGCTGGGCTCAAAAGAGTGTGACGGGGAGCAAAGAGAGAAAAACAGGTGCAGCGAGGTAGAGTTCCCTCTTTCCGCTTTGGAAATGGACACATTTGACTGTGCTGTGTTTATGTTACACACATATTTTTACAGTAAATCTTAGCACTTACATCCATAAAACATGCAGTTTTACTTCAGTTCTTAATTGCTCACTTGTCACCTCTGATGACCTTACAGAGATATACTGTAGCCAGTTACACAGACAAGACAAGCAGATGGGTGTGTATACAACAAATATAGGTCACACACAGAGCACGTGTGTACTCTCTATTTACAATATTAAGTAGTAGTTAGACTACTAACTGTTTTCAGTTTCCAGAGCCCATGATGACAGTTTCAGGTTTCTTGTTTGGGCTGACCAACAGTTTGGAACGCAAAGATAATCAGTATAGTATCATAGACGGTTATGGTAACCAGAACATATTCACAATTGAGGAGCTGGAATTAACGTTAATGATTTTTTACCAATACAAGAATAAGAGTCTACAGAACTATGCTAGCAGCTCTGTGTACTTGGGCACAGTGGTGCTTTGAGCTAAATGGTTACGTCAGCATATGCTACATGCTCCCATGCTAGCATGCTAATGTTAAGCAGGGGTATCGTTTACCGTGTCCGCTATTTAGTTTAACATGATGCTAACATTTTCGATATATAGCAGCGCCTGACACATGGTGCTCAATAACTAAGAATGTAACGTTATGATATGTATTCAATTACTTTTCCTTTTTTTGTTGAAAGTTTTAAATAACTCAAAATAAACCCTAATTAAATGCAACACGCTGTACTTTACACCCCCCCCCCAGGTCGCAATTAGACAGCAAAAACATACACGTTTTATGTCATATTTAATATATATTCAGAACAACAGTGTAGAGACTTACTTTTTTATTAGAAGAAAAATGCGCCGTTTAAAACAAGGTCCTATGCGATCCTTAGGTCTTTTTAGAAGTGTCTTCATCCAGCTTGGAACCACAGTGTATTTTTGTAACGTTAACATTACAATAAATCCATAATGATACGTTTGTAGATCACGTTTATGTAGCTAGCTAATCTCCGATATCTCCGCATAGCTAGCATCGTTCTGTTTGTTTAGCATGAATGCTAACATCTGGTCCTTTTCAAAGAGAGCTTGTGTGATCGTAGCCCTTCCAGAAGCTTTGTAATCCGGCCTGGAACTTGAGAATATTTTCGGAGACTTTGCACAATAATTTCAGAACGAAAAATCCACAACTGAACAGTTATTTAGTCATCCTTTTTTTCGTATAAAAACATACTGATTTATTGTTAGCACCTGCCATCTTCACTTCCTGAAAATTAGAGGCTTCTTCTTTGGCGTTTTAAGGCGGCAACCGCAACGGTGTAGATGCTGCCACTTTCCAGATTGTGTTACTTTGCTGCAACATATACCAAACATGAAACAAATGAGCCGAATATTGATAAAGCAGTGTACAGTAAATGCTAATAAATAATGCGTAGATTGTCATTGTGTATTTGGATAGTATTGTAGGGGATGTATCGTAGATGTCACAGCTAACGTTTTGGAAGGGGTATGGACTTTTCTGGGAAATAAATGTATATAGTTTTTATTTTATCTGTGTTGGTTACAGTGTTGTTGCTGCTGTTTCCCTCATTGCCAAGACTTGGAAGAACAAAACCTTTTTGAAAAAAAAAAAAATGTCAGTAGCTTGATTGTGCATAACAGGGTTGAGATTACCCAAGCATTAATACACAAGGGAACCAGGGGAACCAAAGATTGAAGAAAAAAAAATGGCTTTGGCCTCAGAGGGTTAAATGTAAATCTTGAATTTTACATGAACAGCGTGGATGTGACACATTATTAAGGGCTATTAAAGCGTAACTCTCGCCAAAATGCAACCTAGGGTCTTTCTGTGAATGTACCTGTGTCAAACTTTTGTTTAAAAGCATATTTAGGACGGAATCGCCACTTTTAAGATTTAACGTATTTTCTCTTAGTTCCTCAAAACCTTTCTTTTTAGTAAACTCTGTGTACACAAACAATGTTGTCAATGCTTTCGTTAAGGTGTAGAGACCCTGGTGATACTTCAAGCAAAGTTTCATGTTGTGTCGAGCCTCCTTAGAGAGAAGACACACCAGCCCGATAATCGGGCGTCGGGCCGTCTGGCGAGGTCCGTGACTCGAGTCTGTTCCGTGTGTCCCGTGCCGTCGGCCGTCCGAGGAGCCGTCGGCATTCATTTGGGCCGACCCGACATGTTCAGTCGGGGACAGGGCAGTCGGGACTCACCCGGAAATGGGGAGCGGATGAGCCTCTCAAAATCTGACGAAAATCTTTTAAACTGACCTTTGTCAATCTGAAATGAAGACAGATTCAGCAACTGCATGGCCTATTTCTCGCTTAAAATGTTTTCAGAAACACGTTTCGGTGAACTATTTTAGTACAATATGAGATCATATTCTGAACAAGCCGCCATGACAGTCTGGCTGTGAATTTCCGGAGAAAAAAGAACCACGTGATGCGTTCGTTCAATCAGCTGCCGGATTTCATTTTCTGGAAAATAATCATAGACTGTATATAAGAATGGACCAACAGATCCCGTTGCGCTGGACGGAGACCAGTGAAGGCCGTTAGAAGCACTTTTCCGGTGAGCGCTGAGCGTTACTGCGCAGCCTCCAACTGAGAGAGACGACGTAAATGTGACGTGAGCACCGTGTCTGAAAGTTGTAAGTCTTCTGGTAGCTATGCCAAGAGAAATCTCAATCATTCCCAATCTTGCAGAGACGGAGAGCGTAGGTATATGTAAGGAGATAACATAGGCACAGGCTAATTATTGATCACTAAAATGATAGTTAACATTAGTAATTACACTTAAACAGCTAATGTGAGACGAAACTGCCTGCGCGCTTCTCCTGTACTATACGGTAATTCCTCTACTATGCGACAGTAAGTCGCGTGGTTATGACACAATCGTTAGCCTATTTTTACAAAAACGTCTGCTACGGAGCCATAACGTGAGGTACAAGGTAATGGAGCCTTTTATACATTGTCGTGTTTCTTTAGAAATAAACAATGGACAAATGGAGTCTTTAAACTCTTCAGATGTAAAGTTATTCTCTGTCAAAGTGACGTCAAAATGAATGGCAGTCAATGGAATGCTAACGGGGGGTGATCGCTTTGTAGCATTAAAATGGCGCCATAGGAGGTTCGCGGTCCGAGGAGAAGCTTACCCCCTTGGAAATAATCAGACTGTTAATGGAAACAATACAGAGCAGCGCCGCCTCTGGTATGGAGACGTATTACGTTTCACGCACGCGCAGAGCGTACGCTCAAGTCGGCGTCGCCTCAGTGTGTTCTGAGGCATTTTTTGGACCTTGGGACCCGACTGATCAGTCCGACTGGCTTTTCTGCCGACGGTCGCCCGTCTGGTTGGTGTGTCAGGACCCTTAGTGTTTTAAAAATAGATTTTTTTGAGGCTAACATAAAAGTGCCCCTAGCACTCCCATTCAAAAGGCCATTTGACCGAAAAACGAGAATACGATAAATCTTAAAAGTGACACTACCATCCTAAATAGGCTTTTAAACGTAAGTTTGACTTGGGTACATTCACAAAAAGACCCTAGGTTGCATTTTGGCGAGAGTTACGCTTTAAAAGAGGTAAATCCGTCAAAATCAAAACATACTTTAAGGGCAGAAGAACAAGTTTTAATATTAGCAGTGTAGCTAAGCAAAGTATTTAAGGAGCCCATTCACACGCTGACCTTTTCTCCTACTTCTCTCTTGTCATTCCCTCCATCCTGTCGTTAACACAGAAAACAAAAACATAAATGTAGACATATGGAACATTACAGCTGAAGGGAGCACACAAAAGACAAAGTGTTGGCTTCTACGTTCTCAGAGAAATCCTTGTTTTATAGGCAAAACTGTGTTTGTATTCATTTGGGTTTATTTAAAACTTTCCAATCTGCCCGGTTAATGTTTTAGGAAAAAATAAATCTTGCTGTGAAGCTGCTAACTATTGAGTGTGGGAGTGGTGCAAAGGACAGGAGGACCCAGTGTGAATGCTGGCTCTCTCTTTTGCACACAATTTTTTCAGACAAATGGAAAGACAGACAGAGACACATACAGTACATACACCTACTCATTCACAGGCGACATCTTTAGTCCTTTTTCACACTGGTGCAGAGGTGATAGAGCAGTGTTTGTGCACAGTCTGGTATTGTGTGGGAAAAAGTTACCTGTGTGTGCATAATGTGCTAAACTACGTAACACTAATATCCTTTCTTATTCTAATGTGGCTGTTATCTCAACAGAGATATAGTTATAGGAAGGAAATGGACATGAATTTATTAGAGAGACAGAAAAGGACAGACGTCGAATATTTAACAACTTATCCTGTATGGCCTACAGATGGCGCAAGATAACCAGTCACAAGGTGATGTGTCTGCTTTGATCCATGTGCTTCTGTGACAAGGACTGAATGTGATTCTTGAGTTTTTGTGTGTATCTGCATGTGTGTGAGGAAGTGTGTTGCTCCAATTACGGCGGGAAGTTGACTCACAGAGAGAAAAACATTGACCCTATTTCTGCTGCCACATAATATGCTTTCATACACTTTCCTGCACATAGGCTTATTGATCGCAAGCACACATCCCTATTGTGTGGTAGAAACAACCACTTTTTTAGTGGGTCAGTAGGAAGACTACCTGAAAAGTGGAGCTCAAATGAGTAGTAAATCGATTAGTGTGTCGAAAATTACTCTGCAACTATTTTGTTGATGGATTTGTTTGAGTCATTTTATTGACAAAATGATTATTGATATGAGTAGTTGCTGGTTTTCTTAGTCTTCTCTCAACTGAATATCTTCTATATCAGACAAAATGTTCAAAGATGCTCCTCGGGCTCTGGGAAATTGTAATTTACAAACCAAACCATTAGTCAATAATCAAGGAAATAATCAGCAGAATAATTCATAAGTAAGATAATTCTGAGTTGCTGCCCTAGTGGAAAGGTACTGAAAAGACAAAACTAAAGTGAATTATAAGGTGTTTCCATTATTGTGTCTACCCCCTAAATATAATCATACACTGTACAGTAGACTAGACTGCACACATCTCTCTATATTCTGTACAAACAGCCTACGGTGACTGCCAAATGATTTTTATCTACCCTGTGTAAACATATAAAAGCTATATCTGACTGTGGGAGCTCCTCACTGACAATTTGACTACACAGCAGCAGTGTTAGTGGAGGCCTGACTGGCTTTACTGGGATCCTCCTCCTGGTTCCTCCACAAACAGAAGGAAACCTCGAGGAAGAGCAGCTGATTGATTCAGTTTCCACTCTTCTCTTTGCTGGAGGGAGTCTGAGGAAGTCTGGAGGTGCACGGGGAGCTGACTGGAAAACTAAACATGACAGTTCCAGAGGAAGGTATGGCACAATTAAAGGGTGGAGGGTTGGGGTGAGGCAAGCATTTTAGACTCCTTAACAGTTGCCCTCATGTAGAAATCCCTCACTCTACCTGTCCCAAATTTCACCACTCAATGTTCTGAAAACACACCAGCGCGCCCACAGGTCAGTATCAATATTTGCTGTGCCAGTGCAGGTCTCCTTGCCTGTTATTGTGTATGTGAGCCTGCCTGCCTGCCTGCTCACCCCATGCCCTGCTATCTTTAAAACTTAATGGATATTGTCTAACACAGGCATACTGACCTGTACAATGTCAAACCTTATGGCAGGGAGACACACCAATATTCTTCTCCATTCTCCTATAATTTATTACAACCTTGAAGGTTTCTGCATTGTGATGGGTAACTGTATTCTCAATCCTATAATAAAGATCATCAGTACACCAAAACAGGATATATCCCTTAAATCTCATATTTTGGCCATGTTATTTCACACTTACAGTATTTTGTACTATATGCTAACACCCCTTATTCCCCAAAGGCCCCTTTCTTTCTATTACAGTTTACAGTTTTGAAGGCAAGACACTAACTTTCCTAGCATCTTAGCCTCTAAGATAGCTGGCAGTCTGGCAGGAAACATGAGAGAGCTAGAGAGGAATGACACGCAATAAAGGTCACCAGCCGGAGTTGAAGGCTAAAACAGGCCTCCCATCCAGGCCAGCCAAAGCCATGGGCTCTTGTCAGGTGTGTTTGTAGGTGGGATGCACCTGAGTCATAAAGCTTTGCTCTGTAACTACCAACCCAGCTGATGGCCCATTAGATTGGTTAGATGACCCAACTGCACTGCCCGAGGGATCAGAAATAACGGGGCTGAATGGAGCAATTGTAGACGAAACAGAAAGAGGGAGGGCGGGTAGACACAGCAGGGCATGCATCAAAGTGTTTATTCAGTATACCCATACCCCCCAGTGCCACCACCACATCTCATATGATGTCAGCAAAGGAGGGGAATTTTCCATGTATTAATAGTTAAAAAATAACCATGGCCAGTAGTTAGTTCATCATGAAAGTGCCACAGCTCTTGTAACTCAAACACTGACTACTCAAACATGATCATGTGTCTGAATGAAAGTCTTGAAAAGCTGGCTATCTTGCTCTCCTGTAGAGGGGGTTAAATGCTAACACTAGATGAGCCCAGTGGCTTCACGCCAAAATCCTAAGCCTATTGAAGTTTATTCAAGCTCTAATTCAACCCTGCCAACAAATATTTCTTTGAGAAAAAAAAAGGAGAAGAAAAAAGGAGAAAGCCAGAGAAGCAAGGGCTTGCCAGTGGAGAAGCACTATGTACACAGAAGCGTTTTGCAGCCAGTAAGAGAAAAAGCATCAAAATGCCTCAACATTGGACGGTTCCCAAGAGGGAAATGCACACAGATATGTTTCTTCTTGTAGTTTGTTACGCAAGTGCCTGAAGTTGTCTTTAGCTGTTCTTCCCTCCTCTGTATGACATTTGTAAAGGTTCAAAGAGGTCAGTTTTGTGAAGAACAAAACACATCGACAGTTCAGTGTAAGCCTCATTGACTGTAAAAATTAATTTGTGTGCAAGAGCATGCTACCTGTCTGTGTTGTGTCTCTGTTTCAGTTTGGCTGGTTTTTTCTGAGTAAAAACTACTTTGCAGATACAGTTTTACAGGAAGCCACAGCAGCAATGAGCTGAAGTGGGTTTTAGTTTTTTCGCTGCTTTGATGTTCTCTACTGTGCATCATCTTTCATGTCAGACTGTCATTGGCGTCCTGCAGGGTCGAGTGTTGGGTCACGTCAGTGTGGTGCCAAGTGTCCTGGTGTCTCCATTGCTGTAAAGCCACACTAGCACACACATGGATGAACAAGGAATTTGCTACAAACAGACAGGCACATACACAAATGCCGGTGGTACACACACATGTATGTGACATGCATACTGCACATGCATGCACAAATGTATGCATGCTCGCACAGACTGCAGACCTATAACGACTCTAGTCTCTTTACCACCTGATCAATCATCCCAACTGCCATTAGATCTACAGGAGAGGCATTCCTTCCTAACAACTGGAGCAGGGGGTTGTGTGTTTGTGGGGAGGAAGAGGGGGGGATTGAGACATAAGGGGAAAAATGTTATGTGTTAAGTCTAATAAACTTGAAAAGTTTTCACTCAAAGCAAATAAGCAAAGTTGGTATGACTGACAATAACCAAAAGAATTAAAACAATTTTGGTAACACTTTACTTGAACCCAAACCTAACCCTAACTTGTCATGACAAAAACCGAATTACACTTAATGACAGAAGCGTTATGTAATAAACATTTATGACTTGTTTATAATGTTTATGACACGTTCATGACAGTGTCATGTCACTCTTATGTAGATACCTTCAAGTAAAGTGTAACCACAATTTCTTCAGTCTGAAGATTTTTCTGCACAAGATTTTCTGGACAAGATTTCCTCTTTTTTTTATATAATTGCCTGTCAGTTTTCTTTTTCCATGCCCCATCTTACTTCTCTCAGTCGCTGTGAAACAGCTGGCAAATGTAAGAGAGGGAAACAACTGTTGAAAAGCTAAAAGAGTACAAAAAAGCTGCCTCTAGCTGGGGTCGTGTTGATGCATGTTTTGCATCACACTAGTGTAAAAGTAGTAGAGGAGGAGTGAAGAGTAAAGCCTCTGTGGATAAGGTGCTTTATCTCCCCTGCTGTCTATATCTTTCACCCCAGCCCTCCTTCTCCTCGCCTCTCTGCTCTTTGATTTTTCTCTTTCTTTTCTGTTTGCTGAAAGAGCTGGCTGTGCTGCTCTCAGTGAGTGCTCAGTGTGTGTGTGTGTGTGTGTGTGTGTGTGTGTGTGTGTGTGTGTGTGTGTGTGTGTGTGTGTGTGTTTGCTATGTTTTGTTCCCTTCTTCCTCAATATGATGAGAAAAGCTTGAAATAACAATGTCTGGGGGTGGACTGTGACCCCTCTGTTCTCTGTTTCATCTCTTCTCTCTCTGTGCTCGCTTCTCCAGATGACAGTGATGCTCTCTGCAGATCTCTTGCAGGTGTGGGCCTTTGACCGCCCTCTGGGACAAATTGAACACTTATCCCTGTGTGCAGACACACACACACACACACACACACACACACACACACACACACTAAGATGTGAGTGCACAGACATGCTCAGACATTCATATAAAGGTTCCAGCACATGCAGTGTAGTACAGTATACTGCACAAGTGTGGAAATGATTTAGGATGTCACAAAGCAAAACTAAGTGACCCTCTATAACAGCAAAAAGCTCAACATGAAAATGCACAGAACTTTAACCTCTCCAGTTTAGGCAGAGGACAAATGTGTGCACACCATGCTGCTATGCGGACAGGATTATCACAGGATCTGTCCTGCTGGCCTTGAGGAGGTCATGTGTGAGGGGCAGGCTGCAGCCGCCGACCCCGCCAACACCAGAATGTCTGACGTCTCAGGAATCTGTGCAGCGCCGCTCTGCCTGGCCATGCAGCACAACACAATGCTCCTCACAGCATTTGGGCCCTCTTTGAGGAGAGCAGGAGCCCAGGGGACAAAAGTTTTAAAAAAAATGGGAGAAGATGACTCACTAACACAGCTCAAAATCAGCTGTGATAACAATTTGGCTCTGTGATCTGTGCTGTGTCTTCTCAGTTTCATTTGTAGTTTTCTGATTCCGATATAATACTGTCATATGCTTTTTAATATAACTTCAAATTAGTTCAGACATAATCATCACTAAACCCTATCTTAAATCTTGATAAATATCTTTAGCTAGAGCATTATGTTTTTTGGGGGCATTTTAGTCCTTTATTAGACAGGACAGCTGAAGACACGAAAGTGGGAGAGAGAGAGAGGGTGAATGACATGCAGCAAAGGGTCACAGGATGGAATCTAACCTGTGGCTGCTGCAGCAAGGACTGAGCCTCTGTACATGGGTTGCACGCTCAACCAGGTGAGCTACCCAGGTGCCCCAACCTAGAGCATTTTTTTGAACTTTTTTACATATTCATAACCTCATGACATACTATTTATTAAAGCTAATAAAGATGACCAGGAGGGAGAGCTTACACACAGAAGGATGGGTGGCAGGAACAACAGAAGCATGATTTATTGCAAAAAAAAAGAAAAAAAATCTCCCAAAAAAACATGGACAGCAACTTCACTACCATACCGAGCGATTTAGATCCTTCGATGAACAGCTCTACATGGGCCATTCCTTATGTTCTCTCACGTTCCACATAATTCGGGTGCAAGTGTAATGTGTTTAGCACATGTGTGCAATACATAGCAGCCCTATGTGAGATCTGATATGTAGTTCAGAGGAATGAGGAAAATCAAACCGAAACAAAGTTAAGGATTCACTCAGGAATCACTGCTCTTCTGACTCTCCAATCAAACACACTTTATCTGAGACAGGCCTGATTGCCTGGCTTAAACAGCCAATATGCTCTTTTGTTTGGTATATTACATCAGCAGTAATCTGTCTGATCAATTGTATCTATTTGTGTTATGCAAGTTTCTACAGGTGGTGGTGCTTGGCTGCTCAATTAGCTCACAAAAAATATTAAAGAATAGGAGATTGATTTGAGGTGACTCTTCAGGCAGTGTGTATATTGTCAGGTGATCTCACAAGTAAAGTTGGCTGCAATTAAAAGCCTCAGGAAGGCTGTTATGCACGGCTCTCCAAGCTTCGCTGTCTATCCTCACAACATACTGCTCGTTATCCCTCCACCACTTTACCGTCAACACCAAAAAAATCTCCACTCTGCGCGTGTGTGTGTGTGTGTGTGTGTGTGTGTGTGTGTGTGCGGGTGCAATGCACGGGTATGTACTTTGAATGTGTTGCTATGTGTGCAAGTAATCACTTGTTTATGTGTATATGGACATACTTGTGTGTGTGTGCGTGTGTGCGTGTGTGTGTGTGTGTGTGTGTGTGTGTGTGTGTGTGTGTGTGTGTAACTGTGTTTTTACAGGAGCTCGCACCAGCCGCAATCACTTTTGATGGATATCTACTCTGGCTTTGGAGAGCTGTACGTTTTCCAGTGGGTGACTCATGGGGCTTCTGACAGATGTCTGTACCAATTTACTGCTACTGCAACTGCTGCTGCTCTTGTTCCCCACCCCAAGTGTGTGTGTGTGTGTGTGTGTGTGTGTGTGTGTGTGTGTGTGTGTGTGTGTGTGTGTGTGTGTGTGTCTATGAATAAGTGTCCTGTGCATTGGCTAGTTGTGGTTGTAGTTTCCAACTTCTGCGCATGGAGTTTCCACTCTTTTCTTGAACAGCAGAAGAGGAGAGCTAAGGGATAGTAGGGCAGTTATTTAATGCCACTGTATACACACACACAATAACTGAAACACATACTCAGACTCACTCCCATCTTCCTTTGTTGTCAGACTTGGACATGACGATCACTTCAATTATTAATCTAATCTAAAGATAACTGTGTTTGGAGCAGCATGTCATAGTGTTACACACCCTTTGTAATAGACAAAAGTGCTTACCGTTCTTTTGTAAAGGTTACTTAATGTCATTGTTGATCTGAACAGACCAATGTATGGCGATGACAGACATTTTCTGTTTACCAGACGAAGCTGAGGCTCTGCAGGTCATCCAGTTCATGTGTAATGTGGGACTTGAACTTTTGAACTTGCAGAGCCCTGGAGTGATAGATTCTTTACCTGCAACGCCTACCTGGAAAAGCTTACTGGGATTGCTTCATTCATTTATTAGCTTCACAAACAGAGTGGCTCACAAGCTATTTCAACTCTTTGATATCCCCAGCCAAGACTTCAAAGGATCAGACAGTTACCAATAATCTGTGTTATATAAACCTCAATATAAACTGTGAACTATGATATAATGTGTTGTATACAGGGAATGAGTACACTTAACACAGTGATAATATGATATCAATAAATCCCATCCTGCCAAAGATAACACAGGACAAGTAGGATTTGTCAGTGGTCTTTGTCTCCTGGTCAGCTGCAGCTATGTGTAATGTGTAATAGGACGGTATTTCCTCTACAAAAGCGGAAGATACTCAATCAGGGCTACTTGTGGGGCATGGGGTATGTGGAAAGATTGAGAAGCTTAACTAATTTGAAAAAATTGAAATAACAATTTCATTTTAAAAACAAACATTGTTCACATATTGAGTAATCTGTAACAGCTGAAGACTATGTTACAGTATATTGTGATTAAGAGTGTGTGTGAAAACTAGTTTGCTAAAAGTAATGGATAAATAGTGCAAGTAGATTAAGCTTAAATTGAGTTTTATCCCATTAGTTTATGGTCATTACTAACACACCCATACACACACACACACACACACACACACACACACACACTTGCAGGCTGTAGGGGAATTCCCCCTCACTGCAGGTACTGTAAAATGGTATTTCTTTAGAAACTACGGGAACTACAACACTCTAAAGGGATTACATATCTTTCAGCTGAAGTAGTTCTTTGGCTAAAGGGACTTATTTCATGTTAATTACTTTGGTAGGCCCCACTCTAAATCTAATTCAACCAAGCCTGTCTAAGGCAGGAGGGCCTCATCTAAAAAAAGAAGATATAGTTCAGATCCCCGAAGACGACATGGCTGTAATGCATCAAGCATATTTAAGAACTGCGTGACTAATCGCTGACTGCTTCCAACAATCAGAACTCTTGCTCAAGCCTGTGGCCTGCCAAGAGGACATCCCACCTGGGAATCGTTCAGAGATCGTGGAAATACAGCGCATCCGTTTTAAACACAGCACATTTTTTACACACCCCCTTTACATATGTCTTCTGCTATTAAACAGCATGAAGAGAATGAGTAAAATCTTTTGGTTTTGACGCACGCGTGAGTGACCTGACCACCCAGTCGGCTCCCACGTTTCCTAGTTAATTCTCTCCAGAAAAGAGATGCCAAATGCTAGTTGCTGACCCAGACATGAAGCCTTAGTGAGGATCATCCCTGGGTGGAAGGACTTACTTCTATTAACTCTGTTTTCATCCCTCCCATCCTCATCTGTAAGCAAAAGAGCCTAACACACCACTGTGATTCCTGTCTTCATCGCAGGCTATTCTGGGCTGAGGTTACCCAGGACACCATGTGGCTTCACCCAAATTTAGCTGACCACAGAATGCCTGAGTAAAATCATCTGTGTTTGTCATGCAAATAATAAATATTCATTAATGGTTCTTCCACAGTTCCTCAAATTCTTCGTCATTATTTTGTGTCAGCTCTGTAATCTCTAAAAGGATTTTACCCTTCTGGACTTCTAGAAATAATCCTAAACTAATATTGACACGTGCTAAAGAAGTGCGCCTGCGGTGGTAGAGTTGGACCAGAGGGCTGTGAAGAGGGTCGGGGAGCCAAGACCAAACCGCGGGGCTACACTCAGAGGAGAGGGCAGCCAGCACAACAACAGTGCATCAAAGTCACCAAGTTGAACCACCAGCCTTGTCTCTGCTTCTCTCCGCCTCTCACACTCATACTCTATTTTCAGAAAGACCAACATTAGGGCAAACAGCAAAGTCTCCATTATTGTTGTTATCATTTCCAAACAGCAATTTTCCAGGCCAAAACACATTTAAGGACGCTGATGTGTTGGCATGAACATGCACAGGCATTTGTGTGTGTTTTGCCAAGCAGCGCACACCTTTTCATAGATCTTCACGTGTTTACCCATGCTGGTTTAGCTCACGGAGAGTCCTATTCTGTCACTTTTACAGTATCCAGTGGGTCCAGAGCACCCTAGCTGCTTTGCCCAATGCTGTGGCTCAGCTAGGGATGGACTTGGCTGAGCATGGCTACTCTGGGCGCTGGTCCCATCCCCACATTGAGGTGATGAAGGAGGACTCTGTCCCACCTCCCCTCACACACCCCCACCCTCGGCCACAGAGGTGAGGAGGCACCCAGGGGACACGCTGGCTGGCGTCTGAGGCCACATTCACCCAGCTGACAAGAGCGGGCTTGGCTGCTCTCAAGGTGATGGTGCCAGGGTGTCTTGCCTGCTGCTACCCACGGCTACCCTGCTCAGCTGTGAAGTGCTCCACAACCACTACAGTTTAGTCAGGTCAGCATTTCCCATCTTTATCTGTTCATCTTAGAACTAACGTTTGGTCTTTGCAAATCTGGGTCCAACTTTGTTGCATTGCTGTCAGGAAAGGGATTGAAATGTGATGACAGAGGTTACCGTGTGGTTTAGATGAGATTTAAATGTTATCCAGTTTGTCCTGTTATCTACGATTGCACATGTAAACGATATTGGAAAACTGACCTCCCCCTTTAGAGTCCGATAATAGTTTTAGGATTTGACTCTGTCTAAACTCTCTCGCACTCGCCACTCGCCTCCATCTTGTTGAGAGAGAGGGCATCTCTGTTCACTTACGTGCTCTCTTAAACAGTCTAACTCACCCCAATCTCCACTCCAATCCTCTGTATAGGGTCATGCATTTGTTTTGATAACACAGCAGAAAGGTTTTACTGTGCCAGCCTGCCCAGGTGCTGGTGAATAGGGAGCTGCGACAATGGGCCATCAACTGAATGGAGCATCAAAGCCGCCACTGATGATTTGATGATGATTGAAGGTCCCTGCATGAGGGTAGGGCCTCCTGTTTCAGAGAGCTGTTTGTGAACGGAATGCACCATCATACAGGTTCACCCTGCCTTTGATTTGAGTCCTTCGCAAAGTGCCATAGTGGCGCTGATGTCAGCTGCATCTCACTGATCATTCTGCCGCAGGGACAAAGGGTTGTGTTAACCAGGTGTATTGTCCTGATCTTAATGGCAAACACAGGCAAGCGCTGACTGGGGATTTTGGTTGAAATTTTACTGGAGAACAGAAGAGCTGTAGATAAAAGCGAAAAGAATATAAAGCTGGTTTCTTTTTCTTTTTTCTTTCAGTCAGTGAACTAAACACTCAATCCAGGCACATGACTACCGTAGCTTGCCACCTGTTTTGTGGGAAAGCAATGTTCAAGACAAGTTCTCAAATCCGAGGGGGGATAAAGAGAGTAAAGAAATAAAAAAAGAATGGAAAAGCATTTAGTTTGAGCATGCTGGGCGCATACCGAGGCTCAGCTCGCAGATTCCAAAGACAAGCTGATGGAAGAGAGCCAGGCCGCCTCACACGGGAGGGGAGCAGATATGAAAGAGAGGACAGAAGAAGATGGAGTAAGAGGGGAAGAGAGTATGAGAGGCGGTTTGCTGGTTGGAGGCATTAAAGAGCTATTCTCTTTAATCAGGAAACTGCAGGACGCTGATGGACAAGGGACAGTGAGTGATGGAGAGAGAAGGTGAGAGGGTAGGCAGGGGGTGACAAAGATAAAGGGGAGTAGCTTGAAGAACACTACAGATGGAGTACCTCAACACCCCCCACCCCAATAACCCCTACCTGCCTTCTGTTTGCCCCCAACCCCGGAAATAAATGTCTTCTGGCCAACACCCCAATATGTACTGACGGAAAGAAAAAGATGAATGCAGCAGGGATGCTCCATGAATTGTTGACCCCAGCCGTTTACTGACAGAGAGGCTTTAAGAGAGGACAGTGGCCAAGCAGGGCCCTGCAAGAATGAATAGTTCAGGGAGATGCAATGAGACAACCATGCCACAAGTGGTTTGTCATGTTCTCACTACAGTTTCTCCCACCATATCTTTATCCCACACACACACACACACACACATCACAGACCCGACTCCAGGATCCCAGACTCCGAGCTCTTAGACCAGACTCAGTGTATGTGTAGAGAACAAGTGAGCCTCTTTGTTCAATGACACCACCATCCTTCAATCCAGAGATAACTCACTGACAGACTGTTCAGTCGCTATAAGAGAGATGGATGAAGACACTTTGTACCTTGAAGAGAGAGGGAGGGGAAATGGACTGATTTGACCAATAGTGGAAAAGGATTTGTGATTTGTTTCCGATAGTGGAAAAGGATTTGTTATTATCAGTAAAGCGGTAAAAGAACGGAGATAAGGGATAATATCAGAGAAGACAGAGAAGAGAGAGCACAGCAGAAAAGACCCAACATTAATTTGGATTTGTTAAGTTCAGGCCAAAGCAATAGGAGCTGCATCCTCCTGAGACACAGCGGCATCACAGGCCAGATTACTGTCTCCACTGTCTCTCAGCTGGACCTCCCTGACAACCAATCCCCATCCAGGAAGCTTTGTAACCCAGGCCATGAGAGGGTGGGGCAGGGTCAGGGGTTGGGAGTTATAGAGCTGACAGACAAGAGAGATTGATGCCCGTTGACAAAACTTGAGCCCTACTCGGTCTCAGCAGCAGCCCTGCCTGCTCCCCAGGGGCCAGAGGGGGGATCAGAGATACAGATACAATCCCCCATCCCCTTCTCATCCCCATGGAGGGACACACACTTTGACTGCCCCCAACTCGCATACACTTAAATGCTATCCCACTTTCCTGTTCTGTCTTGTTTGATCATGTCCTGAACTGTAAGAGGAAGCAGCCAAAAAGGCCTCAGTAAAAGGAGAGCTCTGACATATATTTTGTTTCATCCAGCCGTGAATTCCTGCGGGGGTGCATGCGGCATTACTTTATGTGTGTCCATCAGCTAGAGGAGAGCATGGTGTTACTGGGAGAAGGTAAGATGGAGCTAGTGGGTGGAGGTGTTGTAGAAGTAAACTAATGCAGCATTAACTGTCAGATAGAGTTACATGGGGGACCAATTCCTTAGACCAAAACAGGCTGTTAAACTCACAAATGGCTTTTCACAGATATTGTTACACACGACAAACTGGCTCAGTGAGGGAAGAGGGGTTGGTAAAAACAAAAAAAAGTAGACAGGTTATGCTTTATTGTTTGTTGTGACGTTAGATTGTTGTAGCACTTCCGCTTGTAGAAAAGAGTCAGCAAGAAGAGCAGAACATGCAACATGGACCCCGGCTGTGTGAGTGCAGATCATTTACTCTCTCCCTCTCTCTCGTCTCCCGTTACATGAAGTCATTCATGAGGAACGTGAATAGCGATGTCCGGCCCTCTGCTCTCTGCGGAGAGAATGTGAGATGCTGGATATATACTGTTAGCAGAATAGGTACGAAGTTGTAAAATTTTATCTGCAGGGGTGACCGAAGAAATAGAGCTGTGTGTGTGTGTGTGTGTGTGTGTGTGTGTGAGTGTGAGTGTGAGTGTGAGTGTGTGTGTGTGTGTGTGTGTGTGTGTGTGTGTGTGTGTGTGTGTGTGTGTGTATTTGTGTGAATGTGTATTTGTGTGCCCTGACACATGGTGAAGATCTGAATGGGAGCCAATAAAGAGTCTGGCTATGCAGTCATAAAGAAATCTGGTATTATGCAACACACATACTTTATTTACACAAACTGAGAATCAAAATAAGATTTTACCTCAGTTGCTTGATTTCCTCACATTAATCACTGTCATCAAACTATTTTTTTTCGGTAAGACTTTATTTGAAGCGGTATGCATAAGACTGACATGATGCTGTCATAACCATGACATGATGCCAGTCATGAACATGAAGGAGTCTGTTTATGACTGTTGTCAATAAGTGTCATTCAATAAATTATTTTAAGCATTGTTTGAGATGTTTTTGTTATGACAACTTTACATTAACAAAGACAATAATAAGTAAAGTGTTTTTCTTATTATATTCTATCGACAGAGCAGTCCACACTTGAACAGTGCTAAAAATATAACATAAACATATACTTTTTAGATTAGCACTCTATGTATTTTGTATATGACAGAAGCTAAAACATAGAATAGTTATAATTATACATAGACATTGTACTTTATATACTTTCTATTCATATATTAAAGGTGCTCTAGGCGATGTCAAGCGTTTTTTAGGATACAACATTTTTTGTCACATACAGCAAACATCTCCTCACTATCCACTAGCTGCCTGTCCCCTGAACACACTGTAAAAAACGTGGACTCTGTAGACAGCTCAGGCTCCACAAACAGCAACAAAAACAAACTGCGCCAACCTGCACCACGAAACATAACAAACAGTGTTCCAGCCAATAACCGACAAGAAGGATTTGGGGGTGGGGGTTGGGGGGTTAGTGTGCGGAAGGGAGGGGGAGGGGACGGGATGAGGAGGAGGGAGGGGCAAGCTAGCCTCCGTTTTGTTTGACAATACTTTGAACGTCAACAAGAAGTGACGTCACCCAACATCGCTTAGAGCACCTTTAAGCATATAATTGCACACATATAATTCTTCTTTATTTTGTATGGGTTGATTAATATAGATTTTTATAATGAGTCAAACAAAATCTTTTTAAATGAAAATGCAGTTATAATATTGAAACAGAGGACTATGAAATATGGAGCAGTATGGGACATGTGAAAATAGATTGTAAAGGTTAGAAGAGCTTAAACACCTAGTTGATTAGTCAACTAGGTTTTCCAAGTAAAAATGACAAACACCCCCCTGTTAAAGCTCCTTAGTAACTGTATGACGATTTTCAGCTTTTTTTTTTAAACTGAATATGTTTTGGTTTCGGATTGCTGGTAGAGGGAAACCTAGAAATTTGATGGCATAACCTTGGGCTTTAGGAAATTTTCTAATAAAATGTCATTTTATTATATTAATCGTGAAAATAATAGGTAAAACCAATCAATAAAGAAAACAATCTTTAGTTGCAACCTTAAAGGATAAGATAAGACATCTAAAGTGTAATGTAATGTAAAGCAGCTCTGAAAATTACATAATACATCATATATTCCACAGTTAAATAAATATATGCTGTGTGCTTAGATGTTTGTTCAGATTTTTATGGCTTTACATGTTTATATATACACATGTGAATGTTTCCAAAAACTGATGTCTGATGTACCAAAAAATAAATTGATTTGCATTTATGACAAGCACAATTAGCTCATCCACCTAGCAAAAGTGTTTGGCAGTTTTGAGAGAAAGCTGCAATTAGATGGATACTTTTTGCAGAATTGTCAGTTTTGAACTAGCTGACCTTTCTCCATCTCTGGCTGTGCTTACCCGATCAGAAGAACAAGGTGAGTACTGGGTGTAAACAGAGAATCACTGGGTGTTTGAAGCCAACCAGGAGTTCATGTTCACGGCCCCGTCCACTTCCCCCCTGTTTCCTCCATTGATTGGAAATGTTTATCACATTAGAGAGAGGTCAAGGAGGGGGTCAAGTCAGAGAGGGGCTAGTGGGCTGTCACCCAGCGGTCTGGCTTTTGATACTGTCCAGAACCTGACCACAGACACGAAAACCTGTTGAGTAGGATTTAGGGGATTTCACTGGTATATTTTCACTGTGATTGATTGAGGTTGATGAAAGATGGTAGGTTTTGAAAAACAAGCAGATGAAGAAAAGCAACAAGAAGCTTATTCAATTTCCATTACCAAGTGATTCCAGTTTTTCTGTCCACTGGCTCACTAAAAACCTATTTACATCTACCTGTAAACATCCTCATTCCACCATTAACCTACCCATTTTCAACTCCTCTGTATCATCGGCCTGGTCTCAGATCAGCCAGACACTCACATGAAGCTTTAATCTCCAGACAGAGGCCTAGTTCAGGGCCTTTCCCTGTGACCTGGGCCTTGCCTTGGCTAAGCCTGGGGCACAAAGACATCCCTTTCATGAATGACAGGGCTGGGACCTCCCCTGCCTCCCTATTTGACCCTCTTGTTGGCCTAATTGTGTGTAATGCCAGGGCCATGCCCCACTCTATCCCAGTAGGCCCCCCCGGGCCGCCGTAGTGAGGCCCAGAGGCTGCGGAGGGCAATTATTTCCTTATTGTTGACACAGACAACCTGACAGTCTCCCTCCCACATAACTTCTGTCCGCTCATGTACTTGTGTGTCTCTGTCTCCCTCTCTTCCCATCTTTTTCAGGACCACCTAGGTGTTTGCAGGGCCTAATGCACAAGGGCCCGGGGTTTTTTTTCATGCTGTGTTGGCAGGATCCTCTCTGTTCTGCTCACGTTCTCTGCATACCAGCAGAGAGAGCCATTAACAATGCCGCCTCAAGGCACAACCGTGACGGGAGGGTGTGAGGGGGTTAAAGGTCACCTGCTGGAGAGCCAAAGTCATTTGTTTATATCTTGACCCAGAAAAGTTTCACTGAGAAAAGTTGAATATATATATAATTAAACTTTAACTAGCAGTAGACAGACAAACACTCATGTCTACATTTAACGATTACAAGCTTTGCTAAGTTAGGGCATTTATCTTCCATTCCATTTTCATCTTCTATTTTCAGTTAATGAGCAATGTCATAAATGATAACCACCAATCACAAAGACACCCAAAATGTCCACAAAGAGACAAAAAACAAACACAAAAAGACTACAAGGAGAGGCACAAAATGACTACAAATAAGTCATTTGTAGTTTTGTGTCTCTTTCTGTCTGGGTGTCTTGCTCCTACGTAGGAGGAATGGGGGACCTTTTATGTTTGTGTCCAGGGGTCTGTTGTCTCAATCTGTCCATGGCTGTATGCTATTTGAATTAAAAACAGCCGCTATTGTATATGTTGATATTATTTCATATTATAATGTTTAAAGTTGTTTATTTGATATTAATTTATCAAATAAAATAAATAGTGTAACTATTAATAATGTACAGTTCAAAAGTTTCTGAAGACAACAGGAATGAAAACACAAGTCCTGCCGTCCTTGCAGCCCTTTTTCATCTTGAGGCCTGCATGGATGCCAGCCAAATTGTGGGCAGAAGACAAGACTATGAGTGAGTGTATTTGTGTGTATGTGAGTTATGATCTGCACCTTTCTGCAAGTTGTCAGGTATGGCACTGGCCAAGGGACAGAAACGAAAGAGAACTTCATGATCACACTTTGATGAGAATGAGGGGGTTTGCTAAGCACCGATGGCCCAGAGGGAGGGTTTGACTGTGTGTGTTTGTGTGAGTGTGTGCACAAAACGTGTAAATGTGAGTGCACAGCTCTTTGAACACATATATACCTGTTATAAACTTCCCTACCAGGTAAGCTGAAGCAGGCCACACCTATACAGTTAACAGCTGTGATCATACCTCAGTCCTCTCCCTCCTTGTCGTGTCTTCTCTCTCCTGTTAAGAGCTTGTGGCAGAGCTTGATGGTATTCGGAGCACAGCGCATCTTAACAAAGCTGCCTTTATGTAGACCCACGCAATGTGGTTTTGACCCGTAACTACCTCTGCTGTCAGTCCAAGATGGAGTGTGCGTGCATATGCCATACGGTGTGGTATTTCGGATTTGATCTCTCTCTCTGTTCTCCAGCCTAAAATGTTCACTCCACTTCTCAGTGTCCACACAATATCCAGTATGTGACAGTTATTGTTCTACTGGGATACAAGTCCCACCAGGTGTGTATGATGTGTGTGACGGACTAGTGATTTAGCACCACAGGTCTGTGCTTTTTAACGAGTTAGAGGAGACTGCACAGACGGATGGATAAGTTGGACCCATGGGAGCCATACAGGCTCCTATAGAGAGGTCCCTGGGCCGCCTGACTCCGCCCCAGAGACAGTGCTGCGACCGGGGTGTCCATCCAGGCTGGTGTGAGCTAGGGCCGGCCTGTGGTGTGACGAATGGGACACCTGAGCCAAACTGTAACACCACCAGCGTGGTGGGTCCCCCTAATCACTCTGGCTGCCCAACTTCCAGCATCGGGTTTCAGATTCCAGGGGGTGTGATGGTAGAGCTCCGGCCCAGTGGGGCTGAGGTGTCTGGTTTGCTTTAACAACAAACATTTACTGACACTCCTGGACTTACCACTCAGTGCCCTTTAATGCTTATACACAAACCCAAAAACACACAGATGAACAAATTAACACATGCTTTCACACATGCAAACAACACATGCACCTCACACCCAAGGCTCATGAGCCATGTAACTGTGATGAAGTTAAAGAGCCAATCACAGCCAACCTGGGTCTTAGATTGGATCAGGATCACAGTTTACAAGCCTAAGTCTCACCCAGCAGATGGCAGACAACTGGAATTTTGTGAAATATGATCACTTATATGCTAGATGATGCCCCTCTAATAAAGTGTAATATTTGGAGAGAATATACCAGCTGTTCATCTCCATTCAAATCTTTTGCCAGGCCACTTTAAAGCCCCCATGCAATAACAACTTTTAGGAAGTAGTATTATTAGTCCCTTGCATACACAGCATTCTCATGATCAAATAAACCTTGGCAGAAAATGAAATGGCCAGTGAATAAACACTTCTCTAAATTTGTCATTGACAGTTCAAGTCGGCCTATTTCGTGGTTTAAAGGGGGGTTTCAGATAGAGGGGGGCAGAACTTGATGCTTGTGATACAGTGCTTTGTTGACATGACAAACTATCAGTTGACCATGTTAATTGAACACCTAATAGCCTACACAGAACAGTTGGCCTGAGGTGAAACATGTCCTCCTCTTTGGGTTTTATTTCTGGATCAGCTGTAGGAGGTGGGGTGAGAAGGAGGCAGAGGACGGTCTCTGTGCCGAGGACTAAAGCCTCCCTGTTTGGGCACACGAGACCCACTCCTCCCCTCATCTTTGTCGACATCCACCACGTCCAAATTTAGGTAAGGGGAAAACTATGCAGGGAGATATTTCAGTAAACTGCGTGTCAATATTGATCTGTGCCAAACCAAACTCCATTTGCACTTGTTTCTCTCCTTAATCGCTCATCTAAACAAGCTTGAGGGTTGGTGGGAAAGGAGGAAGAAGGGCAAGGGAGCGGGAGGTGGAAAGGTGAGGAGGCAAGAAAGAAGGAGTGGACGAGGGTTTGCCAAAATAAATGCATGAATGCTGTCTTTGACTGACTGGCATCTTTGAAGTGAGCTATAATTGCAGGCCTCTTGTCCAGCAGTGGAGCCTGTGGCAAGCCAGGCCCTGGCCAAGCTGAGATGTCTGGCTGCAGCACTGAGGAAACGTCATGGCTTAACAATAAACAAAGTCAAGAGACCTCACTTCAGCGTGATACATGCTTTGGTAGCAGCAAAGTGGAACCACACAAAAGAAATTATTATTGCGGCATTCATTTGTTGAGATTCTGATAAATGTGGCTGTGTATAACCTTCCACTGCAGAATCATTGCACTGATAGGAAACCAGTGTAGTTCCACATTGGGTGTGCCACTCAGAAATCCCCCCTGACTAAGAGATGACGGCATGTATAACGAGGTAAGTACCGAAGCACTATGAGGGCTGAAGAGGATCCTCACAAAGCTCCTTTCACAGCAGCACATATCCAGTCATTTGGTAACACTTGAGTCTTCAGCCCGCTCAGAACAGCGCTACCTGTGTGTACTGTACTATGCTGCTCTCCGAGAACGCACTAAATGTGTAAGCGTGTGTTTATCTGTTTATGCATGTACGTGTACATGGGAATATATGCATCAGAGGGGGTGAACTGGGGGAACTGAGACATGAGAGCCGGACGTGGTGGGGTAAAACTCTTTCTGACCACGCTGATGTTTTTTCCAGCGGGGGGGAAATGTGACAGGGTTACATGGGCTGTGATTAATACACGGCTCCTTGATGTCTTATTTAGAAAATAAACCCACCCAACACTGTGATTATTAGACTGAACTCCCTGAAGAATACCTTACACAATGCACCTTTCAGCTACTCTTTTTGAGCTGATTTTTTTTGCTAAGGGTGTGTTGTCTGGGCTTTTTTTTTTTTTTTTTTAAATGTTCCACTGCAGCACTTGTGAAAGGGGAAAACCCAGCATGCTATTGCCTTACAATACCCCTCGGTGTGTGCACATGTAACTTTGTACTACTTTTTTAAAAGTGGAAAAGTAAATGGTGGAGGGATCAGTTAGGTGTTGCAGGGAGCAAAACTGTACTTGTCAGGGCAGGGCTTAAAATGGCTGCTAGGCCTTTCTTGTCCTTGGTTTCGTTTTCTAATGATGAGGATCCTCGACAGCTCAGCTAGTGTGATATGAAGATGGACAGGATGATCACCTTGATGCAACTATTTGATGTTTTTTCTGAATTTGGGCACCGTGCCAAACACACATTCCAAGTCCTGCACATACAGTGTCCCTCTTTTCACAGCACTGAGTAATGTAAATCTGTTACTATCAAACCTGGTTTAATGAGTAGCCCAGTATCAACACTTTTGGGGCTCAAACAGCACAAAGGTTACAACTATCTTTGATGGTTATTCAACATTCCTGGCCACTCATATAAGTGGTCATCTCTACAGTACATCTGGTCCTTTCTGCAACATGCATCCTCTCTCTGCATATTCCCTTCTTGCATGCAAACCCTGCTGCTGACTGGAGGAATCCAGGCCCCAGGTGGGGGGTTGGCGAGTGAACCTGGCAACCATCCAAAGGCTAACCCTCCCACCACCACCATCAGTCACACACACAGCCCCTTTTCTCAGAGTACACACACCTGTGCCTGGGTCTGGGCCTCTTGGTTGCCAGTCTGAACCCCAGGAACCCCAGAGTTATTCTGCTGTTTGATCCAACAATATCTGAGGTTTTTTCTCACCTTCAGGTGTCACACAAAACACACACCTGCACTAATGGTTAAACATAAATGCACCCATACATACATTAATATATTGTGCATTCATGTTGGGAATTCATTCACACCACAGATGGCGACTTGAATCTGCGCGCTGCACTAAAGTTGCCTAAACACTGATGCTGAACTTGATTTGGACTCTGTAACTGACGAAACTATAGTTATTTGTGTGTGTGTGTGTGCCACCACCTGTTCTCCTCTCGGTCATCAAGAAAACAATATATGATATGAAGTAATCTGCTACGAGGCATTTTAAAGAAGCTAGTCATCCAATTGCAGGTGGTGACGATCAAAAACTACTAAGATTAGAATCCAAATTTTCTATATGAGAACACTATACCCAGACGGTCTTTACGAGGAACTGTCTTTAACTTGTTTTCTGTTGTCCATCTAGTGAATTACGCTGCTGCCTTTAGTTCAAATGTCTTATTATGGGGACATATTGGTGTATGCAGAAAACATCAACTACAACCAGGTCGCTCTTACCTCACTTCTCCTGATTGGTTATTGCTGTAAATCAGACAGCTTATTTATGTCTCTAGGATTACATGGTCTGTAAATTGTTGCAAATGGTCCTTTAACTGAAGCTTTTTGTCACATTTTTTTTAACATTGTGTTACCTTTTGGGCATGGAAATAATTGATTGATTTTGCATCTTAAGAGACTCTTCTACTTTTTCTGTCAGTGTTCAGGCAATTTTTCTATTAAATGACTATTGATTTAGGATTCTGGATTCAAGAGTGCAAACCCTTTCACTATTCTTTGAGGCTACAGTATTACATTAAAATGTCAGTGGAGAACATCTGCAAATTGCAGTACACGCAGAGGAATACAAAGAATGCTGGACCACTGGTTTAAAACTTGTTTTTGTGTCTAGAAATATATACACATACATGACATGCATGCCAGTGCTGCATGCAGGACAGAAACATGGACTCAGGCACACTGCAGACATAAATATAGCTGATGTGCTCTGCACTCTCAGCACCCATGTTTCACGCCTTGTTCGATGCAAACCACATTCTGCGGGTGTCGGCGGGGTGGGGTGAAGTTAAGGATTAGCGATGTGGTCTCAAAGCATAACAAAAAGTAATGAATGCCCCTTCTCATCTCTATCCCTCCCCTTATCACAGAACCAGGCTCACCTTCCCACTCCCACTGGCCGACTCTGATGGAAAGGCTGAAATTACAGCAGTGCAGGCTCCAAATCTCCATTCTCCACACATGCCAGACAGAGGGGAGGAAAGAAAAACAGGCTTTACTGCCTTTTGCCTTTCTCCCTGCCCAGGCCTATGGCTTAGCCTCACCAACAGATAATCATTACAGCTCCAAAAGACATAGAGGAAAGGAGGCAAATGTAAAGGGAGGAAGACAAAAATACTGCACTGAGTTGAAGATGGGAGGACAGAAACAAGGAACTGTAAGCAGAAAAATTATGTAGGGCAGAAGTAGGAGTCTGAAAATGAAAACAAGTTGAAAGGTTGAGGAGAAAATCAGGAGAAATTGCAGCATAAAAAGCTAAGATAGATGTAGTTTATTGAAAAGAAAAGAACACCCACAACTGATTATGACCAGAAAAAATTAAAGAAGGATGAAGAAAGATAACTGTAGAGAGGAATAACAGAGGAACCAATACAAGTAAGATATGAGAGACTGCAGTGGAGATATGGAATAAAAATACAGGCTGACTAACATATCAAACACAGGAATAAAAGCAGAAAATGTTGACAGAAGACAGACCTGGATCATATCCAAGTCAAATGAAAAACACACTTAAGCTGCATGCTGATCCCACACACCTAGTGCGTCTCTCTGGGTCTCTTTCATCTGCAGCTCTGAAGAAACAGCCAGCACACATGAAAATTGTTCAGGTAATATAAGTGTGGAGGGGTAGTCCCCCAAGTCATCCTCAGCCCGCAGACAGTGTGCAGACAGATATAGAGCCTGCGTGTGCAGGGCGAAGATGTCATACCTGGATGGAAAGCGAGTGGAGACAGGATGAGAAGAAAATGAAAAAAGTAAAGCAAAGGACCCATGACAGAAGAACATATTGGGTTAGGAAAGCACAGAGTTTATTCAAGATTAATGAGCACATCAATCTGTCCTGACATAGAAGAAAGACATGTCAGGGTAAATGAGGTTTTCTAACCTACACAATATAACTCCTACTAATGCAGAATATAACTCATAAAAATGCATACAAAGTTTTTACCATGATCCCTCTCAAATGTTGACATGTCATGCTGTGCCCCATTTTTTAAGTGTACCTAAACCAATTTTTTTTTCAATACTTAGTTGTGGATAGCACTAGCATTACTGCAATATAAAAAATACTCCATTACAATCCTGCATTAGTATTGTTTAGAAAAAAGGAATTCAACAGTATCTACAGTAAAAGTACTTATGATGCAGAAGTATTCTCTGCGAGTCTCTGTACTATTAAATATTATATTGTTGGATTATTATTAGTGTTGTATTCATTTATAATTTTCATTTTACTGCTGTAGTTAGTTGAGATGGAGCTTATTTAAACTAAATCACATACTGTTGTGTTGGGTAGTTGAATCTATAACAGTGCATCATGTTTTATAAGCTTATCATATACTTTTGTATGTCAAATTATTATTTGTATACTAAGTAGTAAAATAAAATTAAGTGTATAAAGTGCAATATTTCCCCTCTGGGTTATAGTGGAGTAAAAATAAAGTAGCAGTTGTTCTTTGGTATAGTACTGTCTAAATGTACTTAGTTACATTCCATCACTGGAGATTCTCGATATTTTTTCAAAATATTTTTGCATCCACACACACACCAGGACAAAGACACCTTTTAGCCTCCGGTTTGCTGTCATCACAAAACAACATCAATCTCATTTTTGAAGTATGATGCACTACCTGCAGTAATCTCCAACAGGCTTATCTAATGTCTACAGCAGCACTTTTGTACTTGTGCGATGACACAGACATAGAGAGAGAGAGAGAGAGACATAGAGAGAGAGAGAGAGAGAGAGAGAGAGAGAGAGAGAGAGAGAGAGAGAGAGAGAGAGAGAGAGAGAGAGAGAGACAGTATCCGTGAGTGGAGAGGTGGCTCAAGGCTGTAGCGTGAGTCCAGAGATGTGTTTTGCTGATGTTATCTCGAGAGCTGTAAACAATTCTTACTCAGAACAGAGTGGCAGAGACACTGCTACACGCTGATTGTAAACTAAAACATACTACGAGCCTGAAAAAACCTGGCAGACACACACACTCTTTATCTGCCTTTTAATACTTTTGTTTTGGTGATTTGGTCCACACTGTTATTTTTATCTGCCCTCTATCCTCTACCTCTCTCTTGCATTCTCTGTCATCGTCATCCCTTTTTCTCAATTTGTTACACACTTCTCGTATCTGCTGTGGATGTTATCGCACCTATCGCATTCCCTCTTCTTCTTGTCTTTCTCCTTTTTTCAGCTTGTCTTTCTGTGTTGGTCACAGCTTATTGCCACTCCATCACACGCACTCCCATCATACCTCTGTCCCTGCTGTCTTTTTGGTGAAAATATACCATGCTTTTGCCTGGTCTCATCCATTCTCAAATGTCAGCAAGAAACTCCAGTAGTGAAACCTAACCGCAGCCACAACATACAATCCACTGCAAATAGCATTTTGATTTTTATTGCAGGGCTGGTAGGTGCATTGGAAACCACCAAAGTCTTGTCACACACCATAGTGCATCCATAGCAGTCTTATGGCTCTTGGATTAATCTATGGATTGCATTGAGGAAGCTCTGTCCATCTATCCTAACCAGACCCTGGATGTGTAAGCCTTGTGTTTCTTGAAGGACTTCTGTTTCAAAAAGTCACAAAACTTACTTTTCTACTTATGTGTTGTCTATAATGATCTATAAAGACTCTTCTAAACACACACTTAAGGGAGCAACAATTTTCTTCTATTAGTTATAAGTTATTTCTTCTATTCACAATGTTTATGTCTATTAGCAGATGGCTTAACTAACAACACATCTGCACAGGTCTGCCATCTGAATTCAATCAGTGATTCAGACAATTAATATTCCTACCCAGACATTTACAATGAGTAATTTATGGAAATGTCCTCCTCAACCTTGTGTGTGTGTGTGTGTGTGTGTGTGTGTGTGTGTGTGTGTGTGTGTGTGTGTGTGTGTGTGTGTGTGTGTGTGTGTGTGGATCCATCTGTACAGTATCTGTGTTCTTGCAATTGATAGGTGTTGACTAATATCTTGGAGCGGATTAGGATGCGTTAGCAGGTTTCTGCACAGTACCGACATTCCTCAGTGTGTCTGTGTTCCTCCTGTGTCATATAGTTTGTTCAGAGTAGGTCAGCATGTTTGCCTCACTGTAGGCTAGCCTGAATCAGAAAAGCTTTATTGCCAAGTATGTTTTTTTTTCACATACAAGGAATTTGTTTTTGTGTTGTAGGTGCATGTCACACATTCTCTAAAATAAGAGGTTAAACAGAACAAAACAATATATATATATATATATATATATATATATATATACATACATACACACACACACATACACACACACACACACACACACACACACACATATACATACATATACAGTATGTATTAAAAATAAGAGAATATGTAGAGCCAGAGGTGGAGTGTGGAGAGAGTCAGGGTGGGTTCCGGGCCTTGTTAATAAGGCTAGTGGCGGATAGGAAAAAACTGTTCTTGTGGCGTGTGGTTTTGGTCCTGATGGACCTCAGCCTCTTGCCAGAAGGCGGGTACTCTGTTGAAGTTTAAAACTATTGGATCTGCCCAGAGCCACTCTGGATTTGCCATAACCAATTGCTAATGTTTGGTCATGACGTCGGCTTAGCATCGCTAGCGTTCACCTTAGCCACTCCTTCACCACTAACGGAGCAAGCTGGAAAATCAAACTTTTCCCGAACCCCGTGGGGAGGAGGGCCACAACATCATGGCCACCAACAAAACTCAGCAAAGATTGTTCTTGCTCGGGCTTTAACTTCTGGATATTTGGCAGCGTTGCCACAACGGACCAAATGGCTTTTGCTTCGCTCGCATCTATCTCCGCCGCCATGATGGAACTACAACTCAAACTAACACACAGCCTCAACATCATCGTTCTCAGCCACTCCCTCTGTTTGCTGATTGGACCGCCAAAAATTTAGAATATACCGCAAACCCAGACATAGTACTGAAGGCAAATGAAAATTGAGCGTAAGCACGTAGGAGGGCGGAGCCAGGCTAACTGTAGGCCTACAGTTTTCCTTTCAAACTGGAGCAATGAGCTACCAAAACAAAAGACGGGAGATACTCCTGAATATTGCAAGCATTTGTCATTCAGAAGAGGAAGAAAACACTTATTTGAGCACCTGGAAACAATGACTGCAGTGTGGTGAATATATTATATTGTCACTGTCAGGCAGAAACCTTTTATCTCCATATATCAATCAATGCTATTGGTCATCCTTTACGTCTGGCTGTGGGTTTTTACAAATATTTAAACAGTGACAAGCCAGTTTTTATCGTAGTTTGTCGAAGGTAAATAGCTCATTATAATGTTTTCAAATTAGCATTTTTTATTTCCTGAAATGGAATGGTTTTGGACATACAAGGTTTTTGCCCGACAGCAACCATATTCATGAGAGTGCAAGTTAAACCAACATTGGGTTTCAGTAGTTCCTGACTGGGACCATGTTCAATAATCACAGCACATAGACATGAATGGAGAGAGCAGCATAAGTCAAAGCAGCAAATAGCAAGTGAGGGAGGGAGAGAATATCATGTAATGTGACTGGTAAAGTGATAAAAGAAGAGAGTGTGGGAGGAAGCAGAGGCATGGGAAGAGAAGAGAGAAGGGAGGTGTAGAGGAGGGTGTGTGTATGGTTGTTCTGCTTGCGGATGTTGTAGACGGTAATATTATACCTCCTCTGTGTTTTGACATTTAAAGACTAATGGAATAGTTTCATACCAACAAAAAGCCAGACGTTTATTAGGCCTCTTTTCTAGACAAAAATAAAGAGCGCAGAGGCCTCATTTTCCCATGGAGACACTGGTGCCTTTGTACCTGATATCCCTGGCTATTTATTCAGATTATTATCACGAATATCTTTATAATTGTTTCATTTATACTTTTGTTCCTCCATTGCATCCTCGTGTGGTATAAAAGTAAGAAAAACAACTCTGTGGTGCAGCATGAGAGGGAAATCTTCAGTGTTTGGTCCAAATAAGAAACAGATAGATAGACATTGAGTTGTTCCTTAGAGGAAACGCTGTCTGCATAATTTGGATGGGATCCATATGGGATAGAGAGAGGGCTGGGAGTTTGTGGGATGGGAATGTGAAAAACATATCCAACCATTCACATCATCAATAATGTGTTATGCTGTGAGTGTGACCTTAAGTGATCCTGAGATGGATCAGGTAATACCCCAAGTGTAAAAAATGTACTTCTGCACAAAATTGTGTGTTCATGAAGAACATCATTCACTTTGTTGTAAAACAGGTTCTCAGTGCTTTAAAAAGGTAATGGTCATTTTTAAATCCTCCAAACTACAAAACAATAAACATAATTTTACTTCCAAAATGAGCCATATGACCAATCTCTAATCTGCCACCTCTTTGGTTTAAAGGGGCTGCAGATATACAGAACAGTAATATAGCAGTAATACTTTGCTATGTAAAGATATAGTGGGATAATGGCATCCTGAGCAGAGAATTAAGTCACATTTCCTCTGTGTGTGTTGTAATCTGAGCTTCTCTGTTCTTTGTTTTGGTAGCCAGTCTGGCCACACGTGCATGTTAGTGCATTTGAGTCCCTCCCATTGGCATTGGTATTTGACAGGGATTGAGAACAGGTTTCTTGAAACTGTTGGCCTCTCCCTTCGTGCTTATGTCAATCGGCAATAGTGCTCCCACTGCAGCTTTGCATTGTGCGCTGTCTGGGCCAGGCTGCTGCGGGAGATCGCTGCTTATGCAGACGTTGCACACTGATAACACCAGCGTTGGGAAGGTTGGCGATACCACTGATTAGCACCGCTCTCCCATGGAAACCAGGTCACCCCGGTGAGCGTGAGCTAAATATGGATCTAAATTATAATCTGTTTGCCCTGTAGCTGTTAGCGCTTAACGCCAGCCAGCTCCATCTTTGATTGTCAGAGGAAAGAGCCGTGTGCAGACATTCCTGGCCCAGACTCTGAATGTCAATCAAACTCTGACATGTGCGGGTCAGTGATTTGATATGATGATCAAAATTTATGTTATTATCAAATATAACACCAAGATTTCTCAGTTTGGACTGTACCGCTGAAGAAAGGGACCCCAAGAGCTGAGTAACCTTGGAAGCTGTAGTGTCCGGAGCAACAATAAGGACTTCAGTCTTATCTTCATTGAGCTGTAGGAAGTTGTTTGACAGCCAATCCTTGATGGAAGTCAAACAAATGAGCAGTTCCAACACATTGTCAGTCTCACCCGGGTTATAAGACACATATAGCTGGATGTTATCTGCATATAAGTGGTAGCGGATATCTCCAAATTGGCTAATTATATGTCCTAGGGGAAGCATATACAATGCAAATAAAAGTTGGACCTAACACAGAACTCTGAGGCACCCCACAGGAAAGGGCAGCAGTTCCTGAACAATAGGGATCAAGTGACACAGAAAAACATCTATCTGAAAGATAAGAGGTGAACCAATCCAGGGCGCTCCCTGAGATACCAACCCAGTGCTTAAGTCTATGAAGCAAGATGTTATGATCCACTGTATCAAAAGCTGCGCTTAGGTCCAGCAGCACCAAAACCGAGCATTCACCCATGTCAGAGGACATTAATAAATCATTGGACACTCTAAAAAGAGCGGTTCCGGTTGAGTGTTTCTGACGGAAGCCAGATCGAAATTTGTCTAAAATGTTGTGTGTATTCAAGACAGCAGTGAGCTGTTTAGCAACAACTTTTTCTAAAATTTTGTAAATAAAAGGCATCTTGGAAATGGGCCTATAATTTGCGGGAATTGATGTATCCAGGTTGGTTTTCTTCAGTGGCTGAACATCTCAACTGCATGTTTAAAATACGAAGGGACACCAGATTGCAGAGAGCTGTTGAGTATAGAGAGAACCCAAGTACTCACAGACCCAAGAACATTTTTTTAAAAAGAAGTTGGTATAATATCTACTGGGCTCGAGGAAGATTTCATACTGCTAACCAGATCAGTGAGTTCTTGTAGCGAAATCTGAGCAAAACAGTTCAAGATTGGAGGCCAGATCGAGTGAACCAAATAGGGAGTAGAAGAGGGGATAATGCCATTTCTGACATCACTAATTTTATTTACAAAGAAATTGAGAAAGTCACTGCAGTCCTTATTTGAAAACACCGGCATTTCAGGAGGAGCAGGATTGACAATATTGTTGATGGTTTCAAAAAGGACTTAGGGTTACGTTTACTGGAAGAAATGAGGTTAGCAAAGTAAGATGTCCTCGCCTCCTTAACCATGTTGTTGTATTCTGTCAAAAGGTCTTTGTAATACAGCCGGTGAACATGAAGCTTGGAGGATTCCGCCCTCTGACATGTACGCTGGAAACAGCGAATTACGTTATTTAGCCATGGGGATGAGTTGACGGAGGAAACACGTCGCATTTTACTTGGAACCACTTTATCCAAAATTGATAAGCAATATGTGTTGAATGAGTAGATCAGACAATTAATATCAGCATAAGAAGGCAGCACTGCGCTTTGGTCAAAAGCTGCAGAAAACTTCTCAGCTGAGAAGCGATTTAAAATGCGAGAACATCTTACATGTTTACTGGGCAGTAAATCTAAAGGAAAAAAAACAGGTTGAACAAAACGCAGTCATGGTCAGTAATATGCAGCTCCTCAGAGCAAACAATGTCAAGATTAAGAGTAAAAACAAGGTCCAAAGTATGACCCCTGACGTGTGTGGGACCAGACACATGTTGGATAAAATTAAAAGACTCAAGAAGAAGAAAATCAGCAGCAAAAGTGCAAAACATGTTATCGATGTCAATATTAAAATCTCCGACCATAACCACTTTATCCAACCTAATAATAGATGATAAATGGAATCATTGAATTCAGACAAAAAAGAACTGTTTGAACCAGGAGGTCGGTAGATTAAAATACAATAAAACGGATTAGAACTACCAATTTTGGTCACCTGCAGTTCAAATGTGGAAAAAACCCCAAGCTCAGATTCCCGACGTGCCATGTCGTTGTTGCCCACATGGACTATCACCCGAGTTATGTTACGTTGTGGCCAGCACGAAAATGTGAAGTAATGTATTTCAATGGGAAGCATATTTCGTGACCACAGCACGAAAATGGTAGGGAGTAATATAAAAAGCCGAAAATCCGCGTAGGGAGGTTGGTTGGGGTGGTGGATGGGACAAACAACACAGGACTTTCACCCGGGGATAGTGGCGCTTTGTTTCCCGGGAAAACTTACTTGTGGCGCGTCCCCCGTGCCCCGTGGCCGTCTTCCGGCGTGTAAGGCGCCCTTTCCCTGTAAGGTTTTTCCTAAACCCAACCTCCGCCACCCCGTTAGTGTGGCGCGTCCCCAGCGGCCGTCTCCCGGCGTTTAAGACGCCCTTTCCCCGTAAGGTTTTTCCTAAACCCAACCTCCGCCATCCCGTTATTGTGGCGCGTCCCCAGCGGGCCGCCTCGCGGGCAATTCCCGCCTTATGGAACGTCCTTTTCGGCCGTTTCCCGGCCGCCTCATCCAGGCGCGTCCCCAGCAGGCCGCCTCGCGGGCGCCTCCCGGCTTATGGAGCGTCCTTTTCGGCGCCTCCTGGCGTCCTTTCCCCGTGAAAATAACGTGACATTTACACGTAAAAAACAAGAAAAACGTCTCCGTGAACATGTATCAATAGATTAAGAATAATGTGACATTTACACGAACTGCCGTGAGACTGTGTTGGGTTTTCACCAGCTCAAGCTAAAGCAGCATAGCGATTGGAGAGTGTAAGGAGAGGTGGAGAGACGGTCCCATCAGAGCCCTTCTTGCGACTACGGACCACCATGTTTACCCAAGCAAAGCGAGACTAAGGTCAGGCTAACTCAAAGCTCCCCTAACCCAAGTAAAGTCATTTTACCACAAAATAAGATGTTTTCCCTATCCTAATCAAGTTGTTTTGTGCCTAAACCTAACCAAACATTAACCATTATGTTGTCACATCATAAAACTGATTTGTACTACTTTTTAACAGTTTTGGAAGACACAGACAAATCATGTCATCCTGCCAATAGAGGCGAACCCACTTCTATGTGTCTCTCTAGAGGGCACAGACAAACAATGTATTTTGTCGTTTACTTTGGAGGACTCGTGGGGAAAGATCATGTTTATGGTCAAAAGGAACTAACGTTGATGGACTCACACGCTTTGTTGACCCATCCTCTCTAAATTTTGCGGCGTTAGGACTAGAGCTGTCAATCGTCCTCTATAATACCATTCGAATTCCATTTGATATTTTTTTTATATTCGAATAATATTCGGATATGTAATGCTCAATTGCAGCCTGTAAAATAATATGTACTTCACTACTCAGGCTTATGCATTGTCGATGGCATTACAAGCATTGTCACAGGTTCTGTCCACTAGAGGGGCTTCCAACATTAGCCTGGCCTTGAGGGGACCTGCACACAAATTAGTTTACATTCATTTTCCACCATGCACACAGCGACAAACACAAATCAACAGAGAACTCTGTAATGAAACATTATCAACAAGTGTAGTGAAGCGGCTCTGTTGTAAAGGCTAACAGTGCTCGGTTAGCACAATGACATCATGTTAGAAAGCACAGCCGAAACGTTTTGTCATAAACTAGCTAGGTAAGTAACAAACGATGCTAACAGCATTAATAACTAAGCCAAACTGTGCTGTCACTACTATTTTAGTGATTTATAAGCAACCTGTTTCTTGCAGATTGTCACGTTACTGAGAATACAGCTATTAGAAAGTAATACATAAGTAGATGCTAACTCTGACAGCTGTAGGGCAGTTAACATTATCTTTAGCTGTCTTCGTAAAGCTCCCAGCTACGCTAACGTTATTATACCTCGCGACGCAGTTAGAAAACAAGAACAAGCTAACTAATGTTAAAAAAGCACTTTGGCTCGGTGGAAGTCGATTTTAAAGTCATGTTAAAACTATTTCCCGTCCTTACGATTTCCAGCCGCAGCCTGTCACTCCCCCGTGTACTAACGTTACTCGGTACGTAACGCTAGCTCCTTGACTAGATCTTTGACAGGTAAACATAATACAGGTTGTATTGTCTAACGTCATATTTCTTTTGTTGATCCAAGTTTGAACCAGACAGTAATTCAGTTTTCCTAAGAACTCTGTATCATTGCCTGTGGTATTCATCTTTTGGTAATATTTTGAAGGGTTATTAGAGGTTAAGGAACTGTCTATCGTCCTTAAAGCTGTTGGTATTGCACAGCATCATCCTCTCAATCTTGTTCACTTTGTAGCACACAAAGATGCCTTTTGTGCTCCTCCTTAAATGGGCTGTAACACCTTAACACTATCCACAAACCAGGCGGCTACAATCTCTCTGTCAAGTGTGATATCATTCATCTTGGGCTGATAATGTCTTGGAGTCCAATGCCATCTTCCAGATGTGGTTGCTGTGGTCGTTGCTTGACGACGTCTCTGTTGTGTTCATGTTTGGGAGATAAACCAGGTAGTATCTTGTTTGTGTAGTCTTCGGAATAGGTGATAGAGTGTGACTTCATGGTTGAGCTGTCTTGTTATTTCGGGGTCTCGTTACAACTCACCCAGCCATTACATTGCTACTTTCTGAGCTCAGCCGCTTATACATAAGGGTAATGTCAAGAATGGTTTAGCTTCATGAAATTTAATTTAACAGTTTGTTTATTTTATTCAGGTCACAATCCTATCACCATAGCAGTGCCTGCTCTTCCTGGGATCATGGGCTGAACATTAAATGCCAGAATAGAAAGGTCCATCCTCAGATTTACGTCTCAATTAACCTCCACACTTTCCAACCTCTTTTTTTCCCTCATTCCGTGTGACCTTCTCACCTCTCTCTCTGTTTTTATATCCCTGCCCCCCTCTTCCAAACACAGGAAACCTGTGCTGGAAAACCCAGCTTGTGTGTCACTCCACTTTAAAGTGAGAGTATCAAGCAGGAAAATAAATACGGGATGGAGAAAGTAGCAGCAGAACAAAGTAAAACAAAATAGTCGGGTTCTGGCTGATGTCCATGTTGATAAAGCGGCTTAAGCCTAGGCTGGTGTTTCAAAAAAGCCGCCGCTGATGCTATCACATGCTATCGCTGTGCTATTAGACTGCCAGGTTTATGATTGTTGCTTTGATTACACTGCACAGAGTGTAAAGCAGCACTCTTGTATTTCTTATCCCTAACTAAGTAATCGCTTGGAAAGCCCAAAAGATGAGCGTGTGCCCACAAAGGCAACAATTGTGCGCCCCACTGTGGATGTCAAACGCTGATCTCTCACCTGACTAATCCAGCCATGTTGACGCAATAATTTGTCTGACAGAGATGTACTTATCCCTAGAGCTCTGTAACTGTATCTTCATTGCCTACAAGGAGGGCACCAACAGATCAAAAAGCACAGGCAGGATAATAATGTTTTAAAATCTTCTCTCACAAGTAATGCATTGTGGGATGCAGGCTGTCAAATGCTGGAGCTGATTCAACAAAGTTGTACATCAGTTCTTTAATCCCACATCAAAAACTCATCATTGTCATGACGACAGGCTGGTCCGTCCCATCTTGTACACTTCAAAGAGGTGGAAAAATCTCACACTGTCACACAAGTATCTCTCACTTTGTCTCTACACATTAACCAACACATACAGGCAATTTAAGTGGCTCATATCAACAACGCAAATATACTTCAGTGCGTAAAATGATATCAGTATGAACAACTTAAAACACCACACATAGGTGGGCAAGCGTCTAGATGAAAGTGGGAGATTTCCCCACAAGTCTTAACGGCTTTGTTCTAGAAAGATCCTGAGTGGAGATTTATCTGGAGGAATGTGGGGGGGGGGGGGAATCACAGCCTGCATATTAAGCAGCCTGGCAAGGGGAAAATACGATACAGAGGACAGATATGTTTAGGTGGTGGGGGGCGTTAAACATTCCTATAAAGTTGCTGTGGGGACAGGCAAGGCTGTGTTCCACAACCGTGTCCACATGTTGACAGCTTTACGCCTGTGGTCCTGTACTTTAACTGCTGCCTTGGATAAACCCAAAAGCCATCGACGCTCACCGCTTACTGTATAAACTGAAAGAAAATCTGGCCTGGAATGAAGCTCAGTTATGAACACTTTCAGAGAAGGAAGAAAACTGCAGATGAGAATAGGAAGATATACTTTTGTTTGAATAATGTCAATACATTTCTAATTGTCTCCGCCCTCAACAGGTGCTCTGTCTTAAATCCAAACAACAACCTCAGAGAGCAGACTTCAGATGGTCACGCTGGTTGAGTTCATCGACCTATGAACCTCCTTCCTCACCCCTGTTAAAAAAGCACACAGCTTGTCTTTCCTCAGTCCTCCTCTCAGCTCTTAATCACAGAAGAGGAAACATTGTTGGTGTGGGGTTCACAGAAAAACATCTCACAGAGTTTATAAGGTTAAAGGGTCAATTCACCCACATTACAATGAAACATATATTCTCACTTACCCCCAGTGGTATGAAGCCATGCTGCAGGTAGTTTTGTTTGGTTTGCCCAAGTTTTGAGATATTGCTCTCTGAGGATATTTATTGGAACAACTAAATAATCCTAATGAAAACTGTTCACAGTAAGTTGTGAGTACCGGGAGAGGAATTTGCTGCTGATTCCCCCCCTATTTGATTAATTGGAATTTTGCACAGAGACTCATTTCCCCCAGAGAATAAAGCCTAATGATCCCCTGATTTCCCCATTAGTGCCACCTTGAGGTTAACATTTTTGTTTTTATTGGATGGATTTCTTTGAAATGTCCTCTGGTTCCATTCCGGTTGAAGACCTTTTTTGCAAGACAGTTAACTGAAGAAAACAGGGCTGGAAAATGTATAGTATACAGCACTTCAAGGCATTTAGGATCACTGTGTTGCAATGTAAAATAAGTCTACCATCCATGTAAGATAGGACTTTGAATAATAATAGACGAATATGTTGGTAGTAGTTTAGTATTGCGTAAAGGTGTAAATACACCATAGAAAGGCATGTACAGTAATCCGACCAACAAAACGCATGTTGGCTTACAGGCTTACTTTTTTGGGGGGGGGAGGGGGCATTTAATGTGCTGAGCTTTCTGGTCCACACAGTCCTCAACCAACTTCTCCACACCACTCCCTCTGTCCATTACCACCTCTCATCCCTCTTACACAGTGTCTCAGTGAAACCATCCAACCCCAGCACCCACTTTGATGACAGTATTAAGTGTTCTAAGTGTAGCTCTCATAAGTGTAGCTCCCTGTTTGCCTTGATCCTTTTGATATACAGCAATAGTGGTGGCATTCTGCTGGTGTCAATTTTATATATGTGAAGTAGCTTTTAAACATGATCATGGTCATAAGGTATGGATTGAAAAACATGCATAAACCAAAGACAAATATACAAGTGCACTGAATCTATGTTTTTCCAAGGGCCAGCTGATGAACTAATATACATTTGGTGTATATGAGCGGGCTACTTTTAGGCTGAGGAGAAAAACATCCTCGAGGTCCTCCTATATGGTGTGAACAATATTTAGTGGACTACTAAACAGTGTTGTTTTTGATGAGGCTAAAGTGCACACTTCATGTGAGATGTGCCTGAATTAGCTGAAACCAGGCAAACAAATTGTCTTTCAGTCAGTTTCAGCACAGCACACCCTCCCTCCCTCTCTCCAATCTTTTCACCAGAGCTTCTCGAAGCAGGAGAGCTGCACAGTGAGTGGATTTCAAAAGCGGCAGTCTGATGGGGCTCTTTATATGAAAGAAATGGCTCCAGTGTTCCCTTGATGGATGTTTTTTTCAATGAGCACTTCTCAGAATACCCTCCCTTGACTTTCCTTTCCACTTTGTGATAATGGTACATTCTGTCCTTATTATCCAAAAAGTGTTTAATTCCGCTTCTGTAAGATGAACGAAGAGGTAAGTTTGTGAACATAGAAATTCTTTAGCCATAAGTAATGGTGATAAAATGGAAAGTTAACAAAATATTTTTGATAAAGAAAATAAAGCAATAAAGTGTGCCTTTATCAGAAAATGCCTTTATTTGAGAATAACAAATATTGACATTGTACCTCAAATGCGTTGTGTACTTATGCAACAAATGTGCGAGAGAGAGTTTTTAATCACCCACTGACTTCCTGTAATGCTACCATGTGAGAAGAGTGTTTCCTTATATTTTCACAGAGAACAATGGTCTGGTTGCATGCTGTACTGGTATCAATGCAGGGCTCAGATATTTGAGTATAAATAGCGTGAAAAGAGGAGTTGTGCCAGACAGGAATGTCCTCCTCAAGGGCATCTGTTGGACGATGCCCAGCATGCCATGATGGGTGTTAAAATTTGCTGGAGAGCAGCCAAAAGCAGGAGGAAAAAAAGAGGCACTGAAAGAGAGAAATGGAGTGAGAGAAATTCCTCCGAGGAGACTTTGTTCGTTTCTTTTCCCCGCTCTATTTAAGAGCAAAAGAAAACAAGACAAAGAGAGGAAGACATGATTGGCATATCTATGAGGCAACAGGTTAATACAGAAATAATTTAACTCAAAAGAAAGGGAATGGAAATTGAAAAACTGCATAAAAACGAAAAAAAGGGAGCAAAGATTGTGAGGCCATCGGAGGATATGAGGGAGGAAACAAGCAGAGAGGATATCTGATTGGCTGGAGGCAAAGAGGCAGAAAGGGGACAGAAGAGGTGAGAGAAACAGAAGAAGTTATTTCACACTTCTTGTTAGCATGATACTCTTCCTTCACAGTGACCCATTAGTCCTCTGTGAGATACACTGACGATCACTATACGCACAAAGATGCGCTCACTTCCCTTTTTTGTACCATTACCCCATCCTGAATGTTCATACATATTCCTGTATCTCTTCTCTTTTAGATTAACAGACTGTTTTGTTCTACATGATAAAAACAACGGGGCAACTGGCAGCTATTCTGAGCTGCCGTCACCTGGATATCGGAGACATAAAAACGCACCGCTCAGGAATGGAATCTAAGCAAATGACCTTATAAAATAACATGCCAGACGAGCTTTCAACAGCTCCTTCTCACTTCTCAAAGAGAAACCCTGCTATGCCACAGCAGAGCATAAAGCGATTAAGCAGGTATGACAGGTATTGTGGAGTGATTTTGTGTATGTGTGACAGTGAGTAAGCCCTGTGTGTCGGCACAGCTGTGTATCTATATGAATGTTAGTGAGCTGTATGCAGCCACAGTCGCCTTGTTGCCTTGTTTGTAGCAACAGGAGCCGCTGTCAGTCGCACAGTGACCCCGCTCTTTTGCAGGGGTCAGAGGTGAGAGGTCAATGAGGTGACGCTGGGATTGTTGGGAGATGTGTGAGTGGACCGGCCCGGCTCCCCATCACAGCCCTGACATGAAAACAAAGGCTGTGACCTCGTCCCCTGGGAAGCTTTTAGATACAAGTAAATCTGCTGATTTGAATGTTTAAATCAATAGTTAGAAAAGACTTGAGCTATAACTCATTAAGCTCCTGGGGAGCTGAGAGAGACACTGAAGATATGCGGTCATTTGGCCACCTCGGTGAAAAGCAGACCACAAAGCAGAGTCATCGGTGAATTCCAGTGCGACGGGATATGAATCACAATGCTGACAGTGTGTTGACACCCTGCAACTCCTGTAAATGATATTACAATGAAGAACAAGAAGTTGATGCCCGCAATTGTGGAAATTTCTGATTTTGTGACATCAGAGAGGTCACTGGCTGGTTGATGGTGGTGGCACAGTCCATTGCGCTTGAGATTTCGCAGCAGCAGTGAATTCCAGGGCTTCGGTTTGTCACAGTGAGATTTGTTTCATATGGCAACACAAAGGCAGCGCTGGCTGCACACAGGCCCCCGGCACCAAACAGCCAGTCTTGCTGGAAGGGCCACGCACTTGCACAATGGCACCTCTGTAACTCCAATGAGCCAGAAGTTTGCTTTTGATCTCTCATCACGCGAAGTCACACTCCAGAATAGAAATAAGAAAAAAACCTTGCATCTTCCTTGGACTATCTGGCATCTGCTTCCTCTGTTGTTGTTTTTGATCTTGTTGTCAAGGGCTATTTGCAGAGAGAGAAGCTTCAATTTTGATCTCCACCCATTGAATGCATCTCTTGATCTGACAACTTCGAAGAAAATTAGTAAACCTGGAATACTGGTGTAAAAATGGAAAAGACAGAATGAATGAAGCCAGACAGAGAAAGAAAAATATCTTTGTCCCCCTCCCATGCTATTAGCGACAGAACAGTTCAGAGAGGCCTATTTTAAAAAGGAGCATTTAACAGTGCGGTGACCTGCAACAATAACAGGTGTCCAACAACAATACTTGACTCTCTGTCTGTCTCTGCCCCCAAAACTGTTGACCTTCTCTCCTTTAAGGCCCCCATCTGTTACCTCCTTAATCCTCCAGGCTCTTTTCACCACGGCGGTTATCCCTCTTTAGATGCACATGAATCCTCATGAGACAACAGACCAGAAAATGTATGTCAAACAAAGCCTCACTGCCATACCTGAAGCAAACATGAAATAATGTTGGTTTTAACCCAACATTTCTGATATTGGACTGATTATTATTATCATTTTTTAAAGCTAAAACCCTAAAAAAAAAATAATATTTGGAGTATATTTTGAAGTGTATCTTTCTTTCAGTCTCACAAATCCCCATATACCAGCACGAAGTAATCAGTGCAGCGACCCCATTGTGTAGAAGCTCTGAGGTTAACCAGAAGACTTACGTGACTCCTCCACACATTAGACCATGCGATGCCACCTTGTAGCACCAAACCGCAGTTTAACACAGCTGTTCAAAAAGAGCATGCCACCCGTACTTAGGCCTGGCACTCACAACCAGACGCTTGTGCCTCACCAGAGCCTGATGAGACCATTTGTTCTCAGTCTGGGAACAAGAGATGAAAACAGACAGAAGAACGGAAAGGAAGAAGAGATTGTTGCCGCTGCTGCCAGTAATTCATGGACTGATATTTGTGTGTTGTTATCACAGGCGGAGATCAACATGAAGGGAGAAAAAAAAAAGAGAAAAGACAAAAAAGAGAGAGAGCAGTGTGGACATGTCTATCTCTCTTCTCCATCAACTCTGCAGCAACTCACCCAACAACAGAAGGACAGCTTTCCACTGAACCAAGGCCACACACACACACACACACACACACACACACACACACACACACACACACACACACACGATTGATCTGATTGAATGAATACAGCAGTCTTATTAAACTGCATACCTGAAATACAGTGCATGCCAGTCGCATGTATCTCTACACCGAATCTCCTTATTCTCCCTCCTGCTACCCTCTTTTCTTTATCATCTTCTTCACCCTCTTTGGTTTCCTCTCTTCCACTTTCTCTCTCTCACACTCTCTCACTTAACCTCTATCTCATCCTGCTCTCCTCTCTTCTTACATATCATTACACATTTACTGTACATAAGAGGTTCAGTGAAAAGCTCTGTCATAAAAATAGAGTCATTGTCCTAATTTGCTGTAAGACGAATGTCTCAAGCCTGTAATATCATCAAATTATCAAACACTAACATTTTCCTGTTGCGGTATTGGTTTCCCTGGTGCAAACATACTAGCATTGTCATTCCCTGACTCTCACATACACACGAGCCCTTCAGCATTCAATGTCTCGGATGAACTTAGAGCTGAAATGCACACTTGCGCTACTGGCATAAGAGCAACAAAGGTCTACACAGGCCCTGTTGTCCTGGGACAGTAAGGTAGTTATCTGTGCCACAGTGGGAACATAAAGCAGTCAATAGATGAATGCTATCTTTATATCTACTGCACCAGAGGTGATTTGAAACACTGCCACTGGACGTCATAGAGCCCCTCTCTGAAACACAGCCTTTGAAGCACTGACAGCGCCGACAGAATCAGGCCAGCTCTTTGATACGGGTGGTGGGGAAAGGAAAACTTGAGTGTAAAAGGGAGCATTATGTATTTTAATCTCCATTAAAAAAATTGAACTTTGAGAATGATTGGAGGAATAAAACACATCAGTTGGCCAGAAAAGTGTAGAGAAAGTGGTTTTGGACCCAACTGGAATTGATGTTCACTTTAAGAGGACAGAGTAAATAAGTTAGGATATTTGCAGGTAAGCAAACATGTGCAGTATATCATTATTTTTGGTACTGTTTCATATCCTACATTTACATTTTGTGCTAATGGAGGTTAAATCTTTTAAGTAAACACAATTACTGAATACCACACGAGCACAGTAATCACTAAAGCAATCCTAAATTGGGAACTTGCGGTGTTATTCTTTGTTTAATCAAAAAGGCCTCCGCTACAATGAAGTCCCTTGTTGGATCTGTGTGGGCTTGAGGGAATTTAGCTATCTACCCAAAATTCTGTTTATTTTACTTCAACTTCCTGTTTTCCTATCACACATCATCTAAATGCTCTTTTTCACTTCCTGCCCGCGGGACTGAAGGTAAACCAAAACATTACATCAGTGAGGAACTCGCGTCTCACCGCTTTGGGCCCTGGAGGGCTTTTTTTTTTTTTTTTTTTTTTTTAAAGGAGAACGATAAACACAATGGCTGGCAGTGGGAGAGGGAGTTAATTACTAAAGCCGATTCACTCGCTAATGACTGTTTCACTTCTGCGGGGTGTTTTTAATGGGATTCAGGAGTCAGGCTGAGCAACAGCACAATCTGTTTTTAATGGGACTTTGAACGGGTAGAGTTGACGCTGTTGCGCACAGACACAAATCCACTGCTTTTACTTGTGGTGCAGAGTGAACTCATTAAAGGCTTGGTAATAAAAGAATACTGGAGTAATTGGATCAGGAGGAATATAGAAGAAAAAAACTTAATTACATTATCAACAACAGTCTCACACTACTCAGAGCACACCCCAAGGCATTTCTTTCACCACAACCACACTTAATCCCCGTTGTTGCGCTATTCCAACATAAACTTTCACTGCAGCTCTGATTCAGACTAACGAAATTGGGCAAAAAAGAAAATACTGCAGATACGGAACATAGTAGAAAGCATTTATAAGGATGCTTACTTCCTAAAGGTTGTGTTTGCTGCTACACATGGGCTGTAGCCTAAAAATGAGCATGTGGAGGCTAGTGAGGTGGTGTTAAGGGCCCAGGTGAGGTCTTCTACAATGTGTATGCCACATTCATTTATTCTTTTACTTATTTAGAAACATCACTCCACCTCCTCTCATTATTGCGGATTCATTCGTCACTTTTGTGTCATGAGCCCACTTTAGGACGTAGGAGCTTTATTTGAACAGCTATTAAAATCAATCTTTTTCAAGGTTTATTGATAAATGAATGACACTTGAATTGACTAAGAGCACCTTTACGTCCGAGCACTCCAGATCCTTTTTACATGTATGTTTTCTTCATAACACACAGTGTCTGACGACATTATCGCAGCACAACACTACTCTAGGGCAAGTACGAATACGAAAAACTTTATTGTTCACATGTGAAAATTTGTCTTCGGTTTCACTGTAATCAATTACTCATTACTCACTGAAAAAAATACATTACTTACTAATTACGTCACAACAGAAGTAATTGGTTACACTACTAATTACTTTACTTACTCAGTACCACTCCGTCAAAAAGATGCCTTTAAACACCACCAAAGCCTCCACATCCTTGTCACATATTCATACATTATGGTTTAATGTTTTGACCATCAACAGCTAACTTAACATGAGTGGCCCTGTTGAGAAGTTCCAACAGCACAATTCAATTCAATACAAATAACTTTATTTATCCCCTGTGGGGGGGATTTAAAAGCCCTAACTGTAATATAACTGTAACATAATTACCGACTTTGACATTGCAACACCTTACACTACTCATGGCTGTAATATCTTACTAAATGGTGTTACTGCTCAACACTAAATACACTATCTCAGTTTAAATGACTGAAGTTCCATCTGACAGCAATGCATTCAACATCTTAAGCGCCTGCAGGCCTCAGAAAGGAGCTCAGTTGAGAAAACGTGAAGAGGTGATTAGCAGTGTAACAATAGAGAATGATGACAAAGCATTGTGTGTCTCACCGAGTGTGAGTGTCCACGGCTATAGAGAGAATGGCAGAAAAAAAGAGGCTCGAGTCATAGGGCTTTCACCCTAGAGTTATCGCCTCAGCCCCCTGCTGCACAGCCAGGGATTACTGAGCGCTTTATAGAGACCATTTCCCTCCACGGCCCCACAGACCCCTCACTGCCCAGCACTTGTTCATAGCATCAGACAACATACATGCTCGGCAAAATACACACATGGTCACACATGCACATATCTGCTCAAACAGACTTGCTCATCTACCTCCTATTGTCTGCTGTCAGCTCCACGCGACAGTGCTTTCTCTAGGTGTGAGTGTGTATATAAAACCCATTTGATCTGGCAACTTCAAAGTAGAAGAATAAATCATTATATATTTACCCCAACTTCTATGATTGCATAGCTTAATTGTGCACTTTCATTTGGGGGGTTTTAGTATGTTTTCTTTGAAGTAATGTGTTGTGTGTAGAAATCAACATCTGGGTAAGAATCAGAAACTGGCCAGCTGTGGAGCCGAGCCATTTGCAGTCAGTCAAGACGTTTCATGTAATTTGTGTTTGTTTTATTTGTGCACTTTATTTTAACTTTAAATTTTAGCAATAAAACATGAAAACAATCATATTGCACAGGTAAAAAAACGATAAAACCAGCAGCCAACAGTAGATCAAGTGTGATGTTATTATAGGGCAGGGATCTTCAACAGGGGGTCCAGGACCCCTAGGGGGTCCTCAGAGTCAATGCAGGGGGCCCTCCAAATTATAAGTTTTTTCAGAAATTAAAAGTCTTAACATGAATCCAACAACATTATAAGCAAAATATAAATCCCCACTGCTTACTGGCCTAGCTGGTCACTAATTCAATCCACAGATACATATAATCCTAAGGATTCACTTTGCCACATGTATGTTTTAACATTAAAACATGATTTATGAACCATGCCAACAATTATTAGGCTTTTTTAAATAGCTTAGTATTCTATGCAAAAAAGGTATGTATAAAGGCTTTAAGCCGCCCTACACGTTATTGTAGACTTCATTTACATGTACGTCATGTATGTCATTTACATTTTCATGTACAACTTCATTTTATACAGTATATGTAGTAGGGGGTCCCTGCTCCAGCTCTCTTTCAGTTAAGGGGTCCTTGGCTTAAAAAACGTTGAAGACCCCTGTTATAGGGTATAGGCTATTCTATAGCGATGGGTTTTGGAAGTGTCCAGGTGAGTACAGTCACAACCAATGCTTTTCTCATTTCTCACTATAAACTTTTTGGCTTTACAAACATTAGCACTCAAATTACTTTGATGATTTTCTGACGTTTCCACCAGCGCCATCATAAGTTGAAAATCTCAATTTGTCCAATACTTTGGTTTATGACCAAATAGGCCTACCTGCAAAATTGTTGACATTATTGTTACGAACGCTCTAAACTAACCGGGCTCGTTAAAACCCCAAAGACCACCGCTACTAAAATTTAGTCTAGCTGGCAACAAAAAAAACCTCTGCCTCCTTTTCCCTACGTGTTGCGTTCAGCGTGAGTGTGAGACTAACCAGACCGGATAGGTGCAACACTTTACCTACATCTGGAGGGGTTTGCGTGGTGTTACTGACTCACCTCAGATTCTGCATAGTTCACACCTTCAGGTACGTATGACACACCTTCAGGTACGTATGACTTCCGGTTGACTTCCTGTTTCCTGTTGTAGACAACGGCAGCTGCAGACTGCTTAACGCTTAACGTCCTGCGATTTAAGTCCTCTACAGTGAAATACAGTCTCTCTTTGCATCGTCTAGCTGTATATTAACCGGACCTGTCTGGCCGCAGTTTCTCCGTTGTTTGTAAAACTCTCCTCCGCTCCGTTAACCAACGTCTAGCTATTTGTTGTACTAACGGCTAGTTAGCCTGTCTGCTAGCGGGGAGGTGACGCGGACCCCTTAGGATGTTTGCCTCCTTGGAATTCTTTTCTATATTTTGGCAGTAGTAACGGAGTATCCACAGCTTGCTAACACAAGCAGGAGCATCCGCAAGTGTTGACTTGTGAACTGCAAGTGAAGAGGGATCGGTTTTGGAGAGGGCCTCCGTCAACGTTGCTACTAGCTAAACTAGCAAGCTACACGATGCCCCCCCTCAGCTGTACACCTGGCTGCGACTCGTGCCTCCTGTTCAGCCAGAAGATAGTGGAACTTGAAGCCAGAATAGCGACTCTCCACCAGATCAAGGTGAATGAACAGTTCCTTGACACCATTATCATTGGAAGTTCCCCTCACACACACACTAATGTCGGATGTTTTGATTCCACTCTGCCCTGCACTACTCTTACCCCACCACGCACTAATACAACCTCTGTCCCTGTCGTCTCTCCTCGGCTTCTGCCGAGAACCAAGTCAGCTCTGCTGACCAGCTCCACTCCACACCAGCCTGAGCCATGGCGTATAAGCAAGCACCACAGCAGGCGGTCAGGACAACGCTCAGGCCCAGCCCAACCTATACGACTAGAAAATCGCTACACCATTCTGATGAACGATGAGGAGTTCCCTCTGCTCTGCGGAAACCCTTCTCTGCCACGTCCCCACGGCGCTCATCCTGGCCCATCCACACAGTCGGCGCGCCCCCCTTCAGACCCAACAACTTCCACGCTGGTCATCGGAAGCTCCATGGTCAGGGACCTCTACATTCCCCCTACACCTAGCGGTCCGTCCAAGGTCTACTGCTTCCCTGGTGCCAAGGTCCGTGACATCCAGCACAAACTTCCCAGCATCCTCGCCTGCCACGCTAAGGTCGACAACATCATCGTGCATGTGGGCACAAACGACATCAGAGAGAGACGGTCGACAGCACTTCGAAAAGACTTCACCACTCTCATCACCACCCTGATGGGCACAGGAAAACGGATCGTCATTTCTGGGCCTCTACCTACCTACAGAAAGGGTGCTGAAAGATGGTCCAGACTGTTCGGGCTCCACACCTGGCTGAAACCCCACTGCGCTTCCCTGGGCATTCCCTATGTCAACAACTTCAACTTGTTCTGGGAGAGGCCCAGCCTGCTGAAACATGATGGTCTCCACCCAAACCAACATGGAGCCAGGCTGCTATCTGACAACATAACGACCACACTGAAAGTTAAGTATTGACATTCTGTTGAAAATATCACAGATTCATGCCCCCCAGGTATTGATCCTAATGGCACTTTACAAGTGAATGAATCTGAAAATGTTTTCTGCAGGGTAACATGTAGTACTAGTACTATTCCAGTTATAATCAACAATAGACCATACAAAGTGTTGAATCCCCTAAGTAATAAGAAGTTGACTGCAAACATAGTCAATTTAGCATCCAGTTCACGTCAGCCACAGGTAACCAAAAAAGGGGCAATACTTAACAACCTAATTGGAATTACAACTACCACTGCAATGATAGAACAGGATAGGAAAATTAGATGCGGTCTACTAAATATCAGATCTCTGTCTTCTAAAGCAATACTAGTAAACGAATTGATATCCGATAATCAAATTGATCTATTCTGTCTAACTGAAACCTGGCTGGGCCATGAAGATTATGTCAGTCTAAATGAAGCCACTCCTCCCACTCATATTAATACTCAAATTCCTAGAGGCTCAGGCCGAGGAGGGGGAGTTGCAGCCATATTTGACTCAAACCTGTTAATTAATCCTAAACCTAAACTAAATTATAACTCTTTTGAAAATCTCGTTCTTAACCTTCAGCATCCAACATGGAAAACAGTACAGCCAATTATATTTGTTGTTGTCTACCGAGCACCAGGTCCATATTCTGAATTTTTATCGGAATTCTCTGAGTTTTTATCATGTGTAGTCAATAGTATCGAATGCAGCACTAAGATCTAATAATCTTAGTGCTGCATTCGATACTATTGACCATACCATCCTCTTACAGAGACTGGATCATTTAGTTGGCATTAAAGGAATCGCACTAAACTGGTTTAAGTCCTACTTCTCTGATCGATCGCAATTTGTTAATGTTAACAATAAACCCAACAATTACGCTAAAATTAACCATGGCGTTCCTCAAGGCTCAGTGCTTGGACCAATTCTATTCTCCTTATATATGCTTCCTCTAGGCAATATTATTAGGAAACACTCAATTAACTTTCACTGTTATGCGGATGACACCCAATTATATCTGTCAATCAAGCCAGACGAAACCAGCCAGCTAGCTAAACTTCAAGCTTGCATTAAAGATATAAAATCATGAATGGCCTACAATTTCCTGATGTTAAACTCAAACAAAACCGAAGTTATTGTGCTGGGCTCCAAACCCCTACGAACCTCATTAGCCGAAGATATAATTACTCTGGATGGCATTACCCTGGCCTCCAGTACTACTGTCAGAAATCTAGGAGTTATTTTTGATCAGGATTTATCCTTTAACGCCCATCTAAAACAAACCTCTAGAACAGCCTTTTTTTCACCTTCGTAACATTGCTAAAATTAGGAACATCCTATCTCAAAACGATCCAGAAAAACTAGTCCATGCATTCGTTACTTCCAGGCTGGATTACTGTAATTCCTTATTATCAGGATGCTCAAATAAGTCCGTTAGGACTCTCCAGCTGATCCAGAATGCTGCAGCGCGTGTTCTGACAAGAACTAAGAAAAGAGATCATATTTCTCCTGTATTAGCTTCTCTCCATTGGCTTCCTGTAAAATCCAGGATTGAATTTAAAATCCTTCTTCTGACCTATAAAGCTCTAAATGGTCAAGCTCCTTCATATCTTGAGGACCTCTTAGTACCTTATTGTCCCACTAGAGCACTACGCTCCCAGAATGCAAAGTTACTTGTGGTTCCTAGAGTCTCTAAAAGTAGAATGGGAGGCAGAGCCTTCAGCTATCAGGCTCCTCTCCTGTGGAACCAGCTCCCAATCTGGGTTCGGGGGGCAGACACCGTCGCTACATTTAAGACTAAACTGAAAACTCTCCTCTTTGATAAAGCTTATAGTTAGGGAGTGAGGAGTTGCAGTGAACGCCTAGACCGGCGGGGCAGGGTGTATATCTGCAGACACAGCACCACTGCTTTTCTCTGCTTCTCTTTACAGTCATCAGATTTACCTATCGTATAATCAATAATATAGTGCCTCTCCTAGTTATGCTGTTATAATTCTAGACTGCCGAGGAAGTTCCTTCTTATGACACGCTCTTTTCTTTTGTTTCCTTTTATGCACATCCTGTCTCAGAAGTGCTTGTTACTCACCTAGCTCTGGGGAGTTTACTCCCCAGAGTCCTTATGTTTCTTCTTCGCCCAGAACATCGCCTCAGATTAGGGCGACACCAAGACCTGGGTCTTGGGTGCAGCTGTGGCTATGGACCTGCTACACCCTGCTACGCTCTGCGATTCCCTGCAATGCCCGGCTACGTCCTGCTGCGTCCACCGCGTCCACCCATGCTCTGCTGTGCCACGCTACATCCTGTACCGTCATAACCCCAACCGTCAGACACCGCCCACCAAGAGTCTGGGTCTGCCGAGGTTTCTTCCTAAAAGGGAGTTTTTCCTCGCCACTGTCGCAATAGCCACTGCTAATGCTTGCTCTTGGGGGAACTATTGGAATTGTTGGGGCTTTATAGAGTGTGGTCTAGACCTACTCTATCTGTAAAGTGTCTCGAGATAACTCTTGTTATGATTTGATACTATAAATAAAATTGAATTGAATTGAATTGAATAGTTTGCGTTTGGAAGATGACGACGCAGCGCTTAATTGGCTCCGTTACGTCTACGTCCTAGCCGGCCGGCCCAGCTTCTCCTTGATTGTAGCAGTTCAGATTTTAAAAGGTGTACAAAAGTTTGTAGTGTTGGAAACAAAAGTCTTTCAGTCCTTTGTCTTCCGTAGTGTTCTTCAGCTAGTGACATGTGCAACACAGCCGTTTGCTTGAGGCCCAACCTTTTCCAGGTCCAATCTTTTTCAACTCACCTCCAGCTGGAAGCAACCTTCTCCAAAACCCGCAAGCATCTCACACACCTGTAACTGTCCAGGTTAAATCAGCATACAACCAATCCCCCCTCATGTCACTTCAGTCTGACCCTTCCCACTACCTGAAAACCATGGGTTAATATCATAACATATATATATATATATATATATATATATATATATATACAGTTATCCTCAGCTCACCTCAACATTACCTGGTGAACATCAGCATGTTAGTATGCTGGCATTAGCATTTAGCTCAAAGCACTGCTGTGCCCAAGTACAGCCCCACAGAGCAGCAAGCAGGACACACACTTTAGCACCACAGCATCTTTCCTGAGCAGCTACTGAACAATCTACAAAGACGTTGATAGCTGTGTGTCTGCTGTTGTGTAGAGCTTAAATAAGGAAGGGGGAGTGAAAGATAAATTCCTGGATGCTGAGCACATGTTCTGTTTTGCCCTGTTTTCTCCGTTAGCGAGTTGGAGGTGTCAGTCATTTGTTTGAGTGTACACACACGGCAGCCTCACGCAGTGGCCCACAATGATTTACACATCCAGCTCTGCACGACAATGAGTATGTCATATAAAATAGCAGGTGTTCACATGCTGCTTAGCTCATGGAAAGCGAGTTAGAGGGAGAGAGAGGGAAAGACAGAGGGGTGTGTGTGAGGGGAAGGAAAAAGGGGTATGACTGAACCTGAATTAAACTCATAAATGGTGCAGTGAAACTGGCATGCAGGTCACTGAGTTTCCCGACCACTGCTGGGCCTGTTTCTCATCCTGCGACAATAACTTTGCCAGGCAACTTCCAGCAGCACGGGTAGCAGTTATCCTGTTGCTGTTATTAGCTTTGGTGTAAGTCATGTCAGAGATATTCAGGTCAGTCTAAAACCACTGAATATAAAGCATTGGGGTTAGTGGGGAACTGTGCATGCATTTGTCTGCCCACTCTTCCAATGACATCATCTTACAGATCAAAGAGAAATGTGTTTTCATCTGTGTTCAGATGAAAACAGACAAACTGTGAAGATGTCAAAATACTACAAAAGCAGCACTACTCAGGAGAAAAAAGGAGCAGGAGGGTGAGAACAAGAGTCTGAAACAGAGATGCAAAGAGCAACATGAAGTTAGAAGGTTATACAGAGAGCTTCATGTCGCATAAAAAGAAAGATAAAAGGAGAAGAGCATAGATGAGAGGGTTATAGAGAAACGTTTGCGACAAACAGAACAAATGGGGTGCTGTGAAGTTTGTGATGTTAACGGGCTGTCAGAGATCCCTTCACAGTCTTTCCTCTCCCCCGCCGTCCCTCCATCTCTCACTCCCTCCTCCACTGCTGTCGTGACCTTCCCTCAGAAGCCACTCCGTTGAACCGGCTTCCACTTAGACTCCTGCCTCTCAGCCTCACCTCCCATCAAAGACAGTCGTGTGGGGGGTTTCGTCAGTAAATACTTCCACAGAAACACACACACAGCCTTAAGTGGATGAAACAGGAAGTCTGCAGCCAGTAGCCAGTAGTTCAAGAAAGTTTTTACACCAAACCACAGATGCTGAGGTTGTCAGAGGGTTAAAACGCTGATACAGTAAAGCTATGGTCTTCCTGAAAGATTGCTTTGAATAATAATAAAATGTGAATTTTACTTACTGTAATATTTTTTCCCTCAAGGAATATCTCAGTGATATCTTCTTCTGGAGAATGGAAGGATTCACTGTGTTGCTCATTGCTCACCGTCCTGACAAACACACACCAACAGACCACACAGCATATTCATATGGCTATAATTTTGAAAGTGTTGGAGGAACTAAGATAAGTAAAATATTTACTTTCCACAATTTGAAAGATAACTTTACAACTAAATTACAAATGTATTTTGATAATTTTACCTTAAAGGATTTGGGGGATTTTCCTCAACTGATCATAATTAAAAATGTAGGCCACTATTACCCATATGTCTACAAACATTTTTGATGTAAACAAACTGTTAGCCATTAGTCTGGCTATCACCAGACCAAGCTCAATCTTTAAAGATTGAACATTAGTCTGGGGAGTCTGCTCTGTATTTTCTACTGCACAAGAGGCGTGATCAACGGGCATAGTTCAAATGACTCTGTACGCTATTGGATAGTCCTTCAACCAATCAAACCAACGATCCGGGTGACGTAGCAGCGACAGCGGCATCAACGGGTTGCTGCCTGCGCTTCGGTGGCCGTCATGTTGAACGTAAACAAAAAGCTGCTTGGTCGCTTCTCTATCATCATCGTGTTAAACCCGCCAATAGCACGGCAGGTGGATAAGCCAGTTTGTGATTGGTCCCCGCAAATTTGTAACGGAAGCAGGATAGAATAATGTACAGGTTTCCAGCCTGAGCTGCAGGGCGAAATCAAATCGCCGGCAGATCGGGCTGGTTTTACCCAGTCTAGTTAGCCATATCAGAAAAAAGTAAAAGTTACTATTACAGTTCTTCTGAGTGCTAAACGACAGTGGGCACAACTGGAGCCACATGTGCTAAACTCTAACTACAGTCTGCAGAGCAGCAGTTCATGTGGACCAAACTCTAGTTCGTTTTTCATTGCTTGAACACAGTTTTCAAAACTCTACACACTTATCCCATGGCTTTAACCACAACCTACAAAACACAGGTGTCAAATGCTAACGCAATGCTGTCAAAACTCTTAACCACACAGTTGTGACCCTGTCACACCTGTACAAGACAAAAAGTCTATAGCACTACCTTAACCATACCACATACATGCATTATACATCTTCTCCTTGTGTGTGTGTGTGTGTGTGTGTGTGTGTGTGTGTGTGTGTGTGTGTGTGTGTGTGTGTGTGTGTGTGTGTGTGTGTTTGCAGCCACTCTTCAGTACCAGGTGCGTCTGCCACCTGCCAGCCGGTGTGAACAGTGTGAGGCCTGTTCTGTGATGCTCTCATCATACCCCCATCAGACAGATAGGTGTGTGGCCGCTTCTTCAGTCTTTCCCACACTCTGAATGTAAACTGCATGAACACACACACACACACACACACACACACACACACCAAGGTCCAGAGTCCTACATTAATGTAGTTCATGGCATTTCTTTTTCTTTCTGTCAGCACAAGAAAGTCTTTGTGTGTATGTCAATTGACTTTAAAGATAAGACAGCCGTGTGTTCAACACCAAAAAAATCTCCACTCTGCGCGTGTGTGTGTGTGTGTGTGCGTGTGCGTGTGCGTGTGCGTGTGCGTGTGTGTGTGCGTGTGTGTGTGTGTGTGTGTGTGTGTGTGTGTGTGTGTTTCCTCACAAGTGTTATAGTAAGGTTGTAAAACTAGGTGGTCTTATCGCACTATTGAATTATGGGATGTAGGAGAGCGCTAAGCCCTCTGTGTTTGGCTCACTTCAGAGAGAGTTCAACAGCTTTAATCCAAAGAAGCGGGGACTGTGTTGAATGCACACACACACACACACACACACACACACACACACACACACAAACACACTTCTCATTCCACTTCCACATCACTTAGTCAGCATCTTAATGACACCTCCTTTTTGGCTAGCCAGTCCTTCTTGTATTGAAAATAATGAGGTAAATAACATCCTGAACATCATCGTGATAAAGACAAGAATTGCTGAGAGGAAAAATAGAAAGAGGCAGGGTTCAGCTGAGTCCATTACTCCTCTGATGGTGGTTGGATCAAAGTAAACACTGATAATGGTTCCACTGCAGTTAATAATACTGCTGCCCAAGAATGCTGGCTGGGCCGGCTACTCCCGACCACACACAAACGGGCACACACACACGCATGCACCCATGCACGGATGCACGCACACACACACACACACACACACACACACACACACACACACACACACATACACACACAAACACACTTCTCATTCCTCAATAGCAGTGACACATTCCAAGCTTTCTTCCTCTCTTCCCACAAACCAAACACTGCTCACTCCTTCTTTCTAATTGTAGACTTTTGATTTATTTGATGTGCAAAGGGAAACTGGCTTCCCTAGCTGTGCTCCCATCGGAAAACATGTATGCTCACACACTCTACCTCTCTTTCTCTCTCTCACACACACACACACACACACACACACACACGCACACACACACACACACGCACACACACACACACACACACACGCGCGCACACACACACACGCACACACACACACACACACGCACACACACACACACACACACACACACATACACACACACACACACACACACACACACAGTAGAGGCAATGACTCCATGCATCTCCCTTTGTAATTACAACACATACAAACTTCAGCCCCCATTAGAACCTGACTTATCTCCCTCCAGAGACCTCTACACTCATAGTAGTTCTTCTGCCACACCCTCCTTAACTCACTGCTTCTTCCCATTGAACCAGACCTGACAGAGGCCCTGCCAAGCTCACTTCAGTCACAAAGTACAAGTTACAGTAAGTACTTATGGATCAGTCTGTGAAGATTTCCAGGTTGCTTTTTTCACTAATTCTTACCAGTAAAGCCTATTTGCACTGGGTTGAATGGATTAGTGGTCATTGCTGTGTGTTTTCGCCAACTTGTGGTGAATGAAGTTTATCACATGAGAGTCACAAATGGCAGTGAGAGAAAACTAAATAAATACCTATGATGAGATTAAGTAAGAGACTATATGTGATGCAGAAACAGAGGGTTGGTGCTGAATTGGAGAGAGGGGGCCTGTATCAGCATGGGAACCTGCTGAACGGCCGAGCAGGCTGCTGCCCATCTCAGGTTTATCAGAAGCATCAGTCAGCCCCTTGACCTGGGGGATCCAAAGCAAAAATGATCAGATTTCAGAGCAGTTTATATGGAGGGCTGCTCACAACGGGACAGCCCCATCCTTTGCTGTGGCCCAGACACGTGACAGGTGATGGAACTTAGCATTTTGACAATGGAAAAGGGGGGCGGGAGTAACGAGGGGTGGAAATTGGGGATGAGCCTAGAATCCTACAATGCCTTGCATCTCATAAAGAAATTACGAGGGACCAACTTCGAGCCACATAACATTGTGTTGAGCGGGTTGTTTGTTAGCAATGAGGAAGTGGTTTTAAATTGACCCCAGAAAGGTTGGAAGCAGGACTTCACACTTTGGATTTCTAAGGGTGTTCTAAGCAGAAAAGAAGATCATGAAGAGAGAAGATTAGTGAGTATTTATGTGCTGTATCATCTCTCCTGTGTTGCTAATAAACTATTACCTGTGTAAGGTGAGATGTGTGTGTACATGAGAGAAATGTTTCTGAGGGACTGCCACCCAGGGGTGAAACCAGAGACCAGAACTCAGAAGCACAGGCGACCTGCTTACCTACCCGAGTGCCAAACCCCACCACCACCACCTCCTCCAGCCCTCTCCTCAATCAACCCTCGTTGCCCTAATCCAGTGTTTACATAAAATGCTGGGCAGTAATGATAGCCATGAGACCATGGACCACCCTACGTCCCTGCACACCCTCTTCTTCCCAACCACCCCACCACCATCCACCACTAACCCAAAGCTGTTTTCACAGGAGCCAAATACCTTAAATACATAATTAGTGGGGTCATTTGTGCAATGGGGGCCCCAGCGAGGGCATAAGCATGTCCGTGTGAGTTTGTGGGGGGCAGAGGGAGGATGAGGAGTGTAGTGGGGGCAGGATATAAAGACGTGAGAGAACAGCAGACAAAGACGTGCATTCATGGCTGTGGCCCCGGACAAACTTGGCTGTCGCCATCTTCAAAGGCGTCCTCTGCCTTTCCTCAAAACCCAGAGGCCACAGGTTGGGGCAGAGAGGAGAAACATAACAGGGCGACATGGAGGAAAAGAGGAAAGGGGAGGACAGGAGAGGGAAGAGAGGGGTGTAAGTAATGAAGCAAAGGTTACAAGATCTGTAATCTGGGAAGGAAGTAGTCAAGGCTGATTCTAAGGGGGTTGAGGCTGTAAAGCTGTGAAGCTTTTGTCAATTAGACCAAGTTGTATATCCAATAATGGAGAAAAAAAAATATTTCATTATTTCGGTTACTAAAATCAATATTTTGATTTCAAAAGTAGAATGTATTTACTGTAAACATGGAAAATGGAGGGAGATGATTAAAGCTTTACAATGCATCCGTTACTCTGCACCACCAGCAACATCCCCCATACGACCCCTGAACCCTGAACTCTGACCCTGTGCATTGTGGGTAGTGAAATCACAGTTTGCCCTCCGCAAGAGCCCAAAATTCCAATCGTCCATGTTTCACACTGGGAGACCTCCTTTGCATTGTTCAACTGCACACATACACAGAGCCCATTCAGCAGCCCTCTTCACACCTTGTCTGCCCCTTCGTCCCCCTCTGGCATTGTTTATGAAAGCATGTCCACTTAGTGCTGCCCTGTCTGCCCCCTCTTGCTATGGTGCCGATTACCCACATCCTGAGTCTCACTTCATTCCCCTTTTTCTTCATTTTTTTCCCCTCTCTATACATCCCCTTGCACTCTCACTCCTCAGTGTATTCTCGACCCTCTCTCCTGTGCTTCATCCTCCTCCTCCCTCTTTCCCCACCATGACATATTGTTTTCTTTTTCCTGAATACACTGCACACGCTATACTGACTCCTCAGTCCACACTTCAGCCCCCCCTTCATCCTTATGAATGAAGCTGTGAATGTCTGATAAAAACAATAAAATCAATCAAGCCTCTGCTTTTCCTTTTATCTTTACTTTATTCACTTTATCCCCTGTTCCAGTGGCTCGCAGAGCTGCTGTCTCTCTGATTCTTTCTCTCTTTCATGTTTTGCCTTTCTTCAGAGGAGGGAGACTTTCATGTCTCTTAGCCCTGGGATTAGGGTGAGCTGCTCAGGGAAAAGTAATAAAGCCCCTAGCACCTACCGTCTGCTGCTGGTGGATCCTGGAGTAAAGCCCAGCTCCTGCTCAGCCTTCAATCTTGCAAAAGCTCACATTTCCTGTATACACCACCCTCACATCCAGCTTCTGTCTGCCTCCTGCGGCAGCAACAACACATGTGGACTCAACTCTTTTGAGCTCACATACTCTACAGTAAATACATGTTTGCATATTATACAGTTATTTGGATAAAACTTGTTATAAAGTCTATCACTACAGTAATAAGGGAGTTGTTCTGGTGCAGGGTGGCCTCTCTAACCTCTAGGCTTCTTTTCTTCTTTCCTCTGCTGTACTGTTATACAGCTTAATATTACTCATTCACTTACAGTAAATCTTACTTTCCATTACCTCACTTTGTTCCCATTAGACTGTCTCTGTCTTTAGTGCTGCATGACATCTCGTTCTACATTTATCCTCAAATACCATCATTAAGACACAATACAAACAAAGTATGGGACTCAACATTCAGCGAACAATTTCATAAGCAGAAATATATTTATTGTTGAAAACATAAATATATAAATTATGATTATTGCTGTCTTTATCCAATGGAAGGCCCCAAGAAAAGCAATAAAGGCTTAGTGATAGTGTAATGGCATTTTCATTAATCAAATAGCTCTAAGCGTGGTCCCTGGTTTACCGAGAACACTAGCTTTACATCGATGTATATGTGAACAGTGATGAACCATCAGCCTTTTACATATAGCACCAGTCAACTGAGGATTAGTTCATTCACAAGTGGGCTGTGTGTGTGTGTGTGTGTGTGTGTGTGTGTGTGTGTGTGTGTGTGTGTGTGTGTGTGTGTGTGTGTGCGTGTGTGTTTTGCCATTTGACTTTCACTTGACTCACTTCACAATGCAGTGACTCACTCTTTCGCCTTTGACTTCCTCATTTGAATGCTGGGTGGAAGATGACCGTTGTTTTTGTATTGTGTTGGCCGAGTTACACATTCATCACCGTTACAGAAACCAGTAAGAAAGTAATTGATTGTTCCATCGGGGCACGGGTTCAGGCCAGCGCTGTACTGTTTTCAGTCCACATCAGAGCACTCATCATCATCTATCTTGATGGTATGTGGCTGCAAAAGGTGTGAGTACCTTCACAGGGGCCATCAGAGATTTGTTCTCCTGTCAACAGAGGAGTAAAACCTGGCCAGACAAGGAGCCCATTCATGCACTTTTCGATTTGCTTTGCTCGCTCATTCACTCTTTAAGGTGGACTTTGCTCATTGCAGGCACAACATGTGTGCTTGTGAAGCATAACGGGCGGGCATCTTCCTTATCAATGTTAAGAGTGATATGGGTGAAAAATAGCCTCATGTAAGAGAGAAATTGTGTGAGTGAGCGCACACACCCTGTCTATTCTGCCTCATTCAGGTACACATGCACACTAGAGTTGCTCTTACATGTTTTGTGTGATTGGCATGAACACACTTCAATGTGCTGTATGCATGTTTTAGTTAAATTCCACTTGTTACATAAAGGATAAGGCAGTCCTTATATGGCTGTACATTAGAATAAGCTACGGTACAGCCACTCACTATGAAGTTGCCATGTTCTCTACCCCTCCCCGTCTTCACAGCACGGGCAGACTTTTCTCACTCGTCTATTCCACCCCCTGCCCACATTTTTGCATCTTTTCCAATGGATTAAATACAGGCATTCAACCACATCAAAAGAAATAAAGATAATTCCTGCTCAGATATAAGTAAGCTTAATATATTTCATAACAAAAATAAAGCATCTTCCTGTACTGACTCTCACATCTCCTCCTTGCACACATATATCCAAACCATATACAAGACTTGACATCATTCAGATATACTGTAATATAATAAGAAACATGGATGACAACAATAACATTGACTAAAAAAATGACGTTGAGATTGTGATACTGATGGTTACAAAGAACCGGACCACACAGAGCTTTTGCATGTCTCCAAAATCATTAAAACATATTTTTGTTCTTTCTTTTGTATTGGAAGAGACAGAAAGCAAACGTCCACACATATAAATAGTTTGTAAGTAGCGGTGCATCTTCCTTTTCAACTTTAACTGTACATAGCAAGTGGGCAAAGTCACAGACCACCAGGGGTCTCAGAGAAGATTTCCTCTTTACTCAGAGCAAACATCCAAAACTTTAAATGTTTGATACTCCATAGTCTTTTGGAAGAAAAAAAACATCTCCATTTGTCTCTCTCTTTATCTCTTTCCATTGTTTTGCCTATATCTCTTTCTTTTTTCCTGTGTATGCAAGAGTCATTTAAACAGGACAGGGCACTTTTATGTTGCCCAGCTGGAGGTCATCCACCGCTGTTTTGGAGTCTGAGCACCAGATTCCCACGAAAGCTTGATTCAACTGTTTCATAGCAGTTTCTTTTTGTGCGTCTTGTTTAAACAAAGTCTCAAAATGTTCAACACAAATTGCTTTCATCATCTCCCTTCGGCCTCTTTCTGCCCTGCCCGAGCTACAGCATCTTTCTCTTTTCTTCTTATTCAGCGGCATTGGGTCAGTTGTCTGGGTAGGTGACGTACCACAGAGGAAGTCGTCATCCCTGGTTACTGTTTTTAAAAAAGCACCTTTGGCATCTTATTTATTTTTGTCTGTTGGCTATTTTCAGTCTCTCGTCTTAACAGAAAAGTTTGTCTTTTTAAAACGAAGGTTGCATGGCAGTGGGGAAAAGGACAGAGCAGGTCTCCTGTTGGTGGCATCCTCTATTTAGGTCCCTCCCATGCTGAATTCCCTTGTTCTGATTGGCCTCACCTCACGTCCACTGTGGGAGAGAGAGAGAGAGCTGAGATTAGTATCACACTTTTGCAAACACAACACATGGGTTTCATCATGACAAGAAATACAAATCTACTTAGATTTTTGCATTTTGTGCCCAATTGCATTTTTTTCTCATGCGTTTCTCCAGATTTCAAAGCCAACGATCAGACCAGACATCATGTCCAGTCAAAATATGTGTATGTCATTTTTTGTGTAAAAGACAGAGAGCTGAAAAAACACATTTTGACAAAAAGACTCTCTTGTTTAGTTATGGACAAAGAGAGAGAGAGAGAGAGAGAGAGAGAGAGAGAGAATAAACATTGGTGATGATAAGTTGATGGAGGAAAAACATAAGGGTGTCTTTTAAGCAGTGAAACAAACAGTGACATACAGTGGGTGTAACACAACAAAAACAGTGCACACAACCACACGCAAGCACAACACTGTGACACAAAGCAAATGTATGCAGTGTGCATGCTCAGCAGGCCACAAAATCAGCATGCAGCATTCGGGCACAGAGCGTGGTACTCCTTAGCCCTCCCTCTTCTCACACTGATTGGCTGTGATGTGATTGGTGATGGTGATTGGCAGGCCCCTTGTGCCCTGATTGAGGCCATTGCAGTGCCAAAAGGTGAGAGGACGCTGCGGTGCTAAAGTCCTACCTGTTCCCTTCACAGCTCTCCAGTGGACTTTGGGTAATGAGTGCAACTTTATTATGTCGCCAATAAATCCTTGCTGGGCCTTAGCTTTTTAGGTTTCCTTTTTTTACCTTTAGCCCTATGGTGGCCTGAAAACACAAAGTTGGGGAGGGTGGATAGGAAGGAGGGTTAAAAGCAAGAAGCAGGGTTTATGATACAGAGAGAGGTACAACAGCCCTGGGACAGAAGCAGACTGTGCAAAGATATGACACACTATAAATACTTCAGATGCCTTATCAGCACAAATCAGCCCTTATCTGCTCCCAGGGAGAGAAAGGCTTCAGATCAAGGCACTGGCGGATTTACCTGTTGTCATGCCAAGCAGCCTTTGGACACACACACACACACACACACACACACAACCGCAACTTGCACTAACTGTATATTGACTCTTCACTACACTTTAGCATTTATCTAGAATGTCTATTCATATATATATATATATATATATATATATATATATATATATATTGTGTTATAACTGATCTACTTCACCAACTAGACCACTATACTAACTGTTTATTGACTCATTACACCATTGACTCTTTACACCATCTCAGCAGTGTATTGACTCTCTGTTCATGTATTGCATATCCATCGACTTACACCTCACTACGTACCGGCATTTGTAATGCCCACTTAATCTGCACTTTATGTAGCGTATTGTATTCTGTATCCTTGTACTGTATTGAATGTGAAACCATATCTTGTCTTGCACGCCTATGCTTTTCTTGGCCAGGTCACCGTTGCAAATGAGAACCTGTTCTCAACGGCCTACCTGGTTAAATAAAGGTTAAATAAAAAAATAAAAAACACACACACACACACACACACACACACATCCTCGTCTCACAAGGCACAACACACAAGCTTTACAGTTTTGCAATAGCAGGCCACCGAATAGGTGTTTGTCTGTTTGGAAGCACAAAAAAAGGTCATCCAGTGCAAAGCCAAAGAGCCAGAAAGAGAGTGAGACCATCAGACAGACATGAGGAAAGAGAAGCACCACGATGCATGATGACGTAGGGATGAGGGAGGGACTCACACATCATCAATTCAGCCTCAGAGTGATTTTTCTGCAAAAAGGCAATGCTGGGACACTTAATATGATTATGTAACAATATATATAAAAACTTTGGATGGTCACAATTACCTGTTTCTGCATCTGAGTGCTCCACCACATTATGCTGTGATGTGCACACACATTCCAGGTGGTCTTCTAATCGCACAAAGACCTCTTTCAGCTTGGGTCTCCTCTTCGCGTACTCCACCTTTGCTACCTGAAGAGAGGAAGAGAGAAAAGGTTAGCTACAGAGCCAGCTCCAGCGCCATCATCACTCTTCGCCATGCCTGTGTGTTGTCAATGAATGCACACTCTCTTTGCCCATCCGCTAGCATCAAGAGGCGTAGCGCTGTGACTGATGACTCTTTCATAAACCGATTCATTAAAAAAACGCCACCCGTCGCTTCAACTCGTTGTGTTTGAAGTGTCACGGCAGCATTCCTCTGAGCCTGATGCATTGGGTTCCACTCGCTGTGTACTCTATGGGCTGTTGATCAGGTGTGTAAATACTAGATGGAGTGTATGACCATGTCCAAGCAAGCTCAAACAATGGGAAATGAGAGATGGAGGGTAGGGGGGAGCAGTATACGCCCTAAGGCCCAGGGAAGGTTTACCCTGGCAGGAGAAGAGAGGCTGGGAGAGCCCCCCTGCTTCAGGCCTGGAGCATCCACATCCAGACAGACACACACCTAAACTCTCTTGCCTTGTTCCAACATGTAGGCTGGTTTTAAAGCACATTAATACTTCTTCATGGGTTAGGGAAAGTGTTGCTTAACATGTGCATGCAAGAAATACAGCGTACATGGTCTAATCTAAGCAGTAGAACCCCAGAAAGCCGCCATTTCAATCTAACAAACACAAAAGCAATGCCGGAATTCCTATCGTTCAGTCCAGCTAACACCCTCTCAGTTTAACATAACAGGGCTGACCTCCACTTCCCACCCGACAGCTAGTAATGAAAAGGACCAATCCTCAGAGGGTTATGAATAGGCTATGTTGATTAAAGCTTAGATGAAAGCTGAATAGAGAAGGTTGCATGGAGGTTATGATGATCTTGTTGTGTAACTCAGGGGAGGTGGCTACATGCTTTTCCTTCTCTGATGTGAGTGCCAAGGGCAGGTAACCTTCTCATCCACCACTGAGGGCCCCGAGGGCCACATGGAAACAATATCCCCTGCCTCACCCATCTTCCTGGTCACTGCACGAGAGAGGATATTGGCCGACAATCTCCCAACGCTCTCTGGTGTTATGAACAACACGTTTTTGCAGTCAGCATGAGGCTCACACATGCACAGACGGAGGGCCAAAACCGACTTTATCTTCTGTTCTTCTATCCTGTGACGGCATACCGCCAAGGCTGGCTCTCAGTGGTGAATTAGTCATGCAGACAAACGAACATACCAATCCCTGTCTGATAAAACAAGGTATGATGTTGACATTCACACAGTTAAAGCTGCCTCATGTCAGTGCTGTAACAACGGCTGGAGGGTCATCTGGGGAGGCTAAAACTGAAATCAGAGTCCGGCGGTTTCACCAGCCGCTCCTTTGCAACAGTTTCTTTCCATGGAGAGAAGAGAAAGAAGAGAGGGAGTGAAAAGAGGGTAAGCAAGCAGATGAGGTATGCAGTGAGCAAACAGAGGACAATGGTGTCTGGGTTGCTGTTATCGGGCCCTGACAGAAAGAGAGAGCGAGCGGGTGAAAGGGCCAGAGCAGGGAAGAACTGAGAGCAGGAAGGACCATCACTCTCATTAGGGTGTGTGTGTGTGTGTGTGTGTGTGTGTGTGTGTGTGTGTGTGTGTGCGTGCGTGCGTGCGTGCGTGCGTGCGTGCGTGCGTGCGTGCGTGCGTGCGTGTGTGTCTGTGTGCAAACAGAGGGGGTTATTTAAGGAAGGGGGCGGAGGGACTGACCATGATCATGACTAGCATTAGATGACATTTATGTGTTACCTATTAACATTTTGTTCAGATCAGAAGCACCCAACGGAAAGCCAAAAAGAGTCAGCCATGTCTGACACTTACTACTGAGGCTCATCCTTATGACTAACAGACACACACAGAAACCCCAACTCTTCTGGCCAAACAAACAGCTATTGACAGACAGATAAAGCGATGGGCCCCCTTGATGAGAGGCCCAGCAGTAGGCTTGTCTCCTTGCCCCTTACACAGCAGGGCAAAAAACACTCCCTGCAGGACATACACAAAAGCACACACAAACTCAAACTTTCTTATTTGTCTGTGAATGTGTATAACTGTGCTATGATACTGCTCTGCCCACTTTGTCAACACTCCCTCTTTCGCTTCCTGTCTTGTTTTTCTGTTTCTTGTGTTATGAGAAAGTGTTGACGCTACAGGAATGGCAGCCTTGACTTCTACAATTTTTCCACTTTACATCCATTTTTTAATTCTTCCGTCCTCCATTTTTAGCAATGTCTTCACCACACAAAGAACACCGGCTTCCTATCCGGCACAGAGTCAATGACTTCCCACATAAAACATACATCAGAAAGAGACCCCATGCTATGTCGGGGGCCCCCGCACTCTCTTTGTATAAATCAAACTGCTCTAAACTCCCTAGAAATCCGGGGCCCTGAGAAAGAGTCCCCCCGAGCGGCTGTGGAATGATATCCGATCCAGAGGGTTGGGGTGAGGCAGGGGGCTCTGGGAAGTGCACCCCCTCGGTTTGTCCTCAGTGTCTCCGTGGTCCTCCATGTGGAGCCGATTGTCCCGGTCGGGCTAATTGGGAATTCCCTGAGCATGAAGCACTGATGAGAGCATGATGGAGGGGAAAGTTTTACTCCTGCTTTCCAAGGAAAACACAACAGGGTTGTGAATGTGCACCGCGGGCCATCGTGAACTAGAACAGTGACAGAATCCAGCAAAAACAAATGAGAATGTATGTGTGTATAGAGAATGATGGGGTGATAAGAAGCAGTGAAAATGTATTTATTAGTAGGAAGACACTCAGAACTTGTGTCCCAGAAACAAAGAGCGTTTGTTTAGATGCAACTGTGAGCAAGTGGGGAGAGGTATGGGGAGGAGGAACCTAAAGAAACTCTCTGATTCTCTGTCTTCTGAAATCAACCTTTAAAAAAAAAATGACACTCAGAAGAAAGGCAAGATGATCTGCAGAGGGAGAGAGAGCAAGTCACAGAAGACGCAGACTGAACATCAGCGGAGACAGCTGAGACAACCTGCTGCTTCCCTCTGATTCAACCCCACACAGCACTAACACACACTCGGGTGGAAGGGGTTATCGCAGGCGGTGTGTGGAGAAGAGAGGAAGTAAGGAGAGCATTTATCACATCACTCACAGGTCTGCAATGCCAAAAAGGCACTTCATGGCACACCACTATCCTACATCTCTCTCTCTCTCTCTCTCTCTCTCTGTCTCTCTGTCTCTCTCTCTCATACACACACACACACACACACACACACACATTAATGTATCACCGGATGTGAATATCTATCTACCCCTGACCACATTGTGTGCCGTGCTTTCCCTTCCCTTCCCCCACGAGACCGAAAGAACCATCATGCAATATCAAATATCAAAGATGTGTAATCTTTCCATTTACTTTTCCCTCCTGCCTATGTCTTTATAGAACATTTGCAGATGAGAAAGGAATTACACTGAGCACTTAAAAGATGAAATAAGATTTTAATGAAAGAGAGCAAAAAAGATACAGTAAATGGCAAAGACTGGCAGACGGGTAGAATTAGAGAGTGGGAGACGGCTCTGTTGCAGGAGTGAGACTGAAAGAGTGAGAAGGGAGTGAACAACTATTTCACACAACAGACAATCAGACTCCAAGACTGAGTGGAGAAGAGAGGTGGAGGGGGAGGATGAAGTCAGAGGGGAAGAGCGAACGGGAGGACAGGAGAGGAGGAGTGAAGGAAAATACAGAAATGAAGTAAAATATGATTAAAATACGCCTACTACTTTTCAAGCTCAAGCTGATGCATTCCAGCCGGTGCGGCAGTGGTCAGGACGCTCCCATGGTCTCTGACCCGCCCGGCAACCCCCGCTGTGCACACCACACACACATTTACACACAAACTCCCTCACCCTTCTCCATCTATTAGAAGAGCTGAGCGAATCAAAGGGGGAATAATTCACAGCTGCAAGGGACTTCAAACATGGGGGCCCCTCATTCCCATCTAACCTTGCCCTAACGTAATCCACAGGACCCCTCAGACGATCATAAATCATGCTCACTGTATCACCACCACACTGTCTTTTATTTATTAAACACCCCGTAAGTCAGGGTCCCACACAACCGCTGGGCTACAGCTACTGCTTCCCCCAACGCGCGGATCTGATCCACTGTCGCTGAGGTAACTGTCAGTTTGTGTGATTGTGTATGTGTGAAGGGGTCGGGGCCAGGGCCAATGCACGGAGATGTGTGGACCCCCACACTCAGCACTGTAGCTATATCCGCCTGGCCTCTGTCAGTCTCCACTTTGATCCAGCAGCCATCAACACTTCATTACTCTGTGGCCCGTCTTCCTCTTGCTGCCGCTTCACACAAATGGCCTTGTCCCTGCGCTGTGGTGGGTGAGTTTACGTAGCATAACATAGAGCGCTCCCTCTCTCTCTCACATACACACACACAAACAATCTCCTTCTTGGGTTTACACAGATGTGCTCTGACGACCCTCTCTGACCTTTGCAAAATACTTAATACATATGCTTCAAGCACCATCAAACGTTTCCAGCTACTAAACCAAACCAAATGAAAAACACTGAGCTTTATTATTGGCATATTATGCCATACTGATTAGATTAAGTCACCTCATGAAGTCAATGAAAAGGTTTAGTTTTCATGTTTGGCTTCCATTTTTGTTAACTGTTTTAATTTTGAAAATTAGAAAATGTAAATACCATTTACAGTACAAAAACTGTAATTTACCCATTTTTCTTTACTTACTTTGTGGGACTCAAGGGTGTAATTAGCAGCTCATGTATGCTTTCTCCCTATTTTACTTTCTACTTTCCATAATGTCAAGCACTCTCCACGCTGTCCTTGACACAAAGAGAGGACCTCATTTACTATCAACTGTGTATTCGTGCAGCAGAAAACACAAGAAGACTTTTGGATTTCCTGAATTACTTTACTTGTAGTACAAATGTAATCTTAAATATCACGTGAAGTCATTTCTGTGTTTGCTCATGTGGGTTTGTAAATGAGGAAGAGAAATATAATGAACTTAGAGACCAAATGTACGGCAGAGGCCTTAAGAGTTAATGAGAGAGAGGATGAGTGACAGTTCCGTTCTTTGCCTGTGTCATGTGCTGATTAAACAATCAGCCCCATAGGAAGAACAAACAGAGAGGCATTTAGATCCACATGCAGAGACTCACACACATTCATACGTACAAAGACTAATGTGCAAAAGAACGCTGCCTAACTCTTTCTACCCCACACAGACCTTGTATACTAGTCTCTTCAGTCCTGGCTGTCCAAAATCACCAGTTGTTTTATGAGTTTGTTTAGCAAGCCTCGGAGCCAAAAGCACTGAAAAAAAAACAGCAAAAATACTGGACACAGCTTTAGCTGTCAGCACACAGAGAGGAAGATGCTAAGAACAGAATAGAAGGAATACAGGAGAAGGTGAAAAAAGACAGGAGAGAGTATGAGAGAGGAAGGATGACAGATTAACAACCAAAGGAGACAGAGAGATTGAGAGAATTAGACTTGTGCCATCAAAACACCAATAATATACTAATTCTGGTATTTATTTTCATGTCATTTCACATATTTAGATTGTAAAAACTTGAAGAACAGAAAGACAAGACAAAGAGACAAAAAAACACTGGCAAAATGGCCACAATGTTCTGCCAGCCTTCTGTGATGAACCACCAAAAGGAAAAAAGAAATTAGAGGAAATGTAGAGAACTCAATTTGAAGAAAGGGGAGAGCCAAGATGCTGGGATAGGGGTGAATGTGGTGTCATTGAAAGTGCAAACGGAGGTGGGATGGGGGTGAAGGAGGACTTAAAGGAATGCTGGGATGATAGAGTCTGAATACATAAAAACTCATTAAGAATTCTGTTTGCCTCTCTCCTTTTCCCCAACTTTCTGTTTCTCTTTTTAATCTCTGCATCTCTCTCCATTCTATGAAGACTGAACCCTCTCTAAAGGGCTCTTATTTACTCCCTTCTCATTTACAGTGTCCTTGCTATGCCAAGGCATGCTGATATTACAAAAACAACAACCTGAATGGAACCTGCAGTCACACAAATAAAGTGCAAAATAAGTTGAAGAGAAGTGCAAAAGAATGAAAGGAGGGGAAAAGGGAGGCTAAGAAAAAGGAGAGTGACTTCAAGATCTGCTCATTCTTCTCCCTCGGGCTGGTCCTATTTAAAGTTGCCTTTTTTATTACCCCACCACTGAACAGGACAGGCTTGTACAGTACAGGGCCTGCATAGACCTGTTCTCTTTTTTTGGGATCTATAGCATAAAAAAAGGAAAGAGAGAGAAACAGAAGCAAGGGAGAGAGATAAAGAGGGAATACATAAATAAAGGTGCATTTGGACAAATGCATAGTGGCATGAGATGGAAAGAAACACATTGAATGTGTTCTTTTCCCATCCTTGCCCAGCAGAAGGAAAACAATTCAGGCCCAGTGCAGACGGGCAACATTTTTAGCTTTCTAATAAACGGAGGGAGAAGCACAAACTGAACCCCTTTCAGAGTAACTGCTGAGAGGACAGACCGAAAAAAAAACTTGGCATTAGACAATGTTTCTTACACACAATGTGGTGAATGTCTCATGACCGGAGCAAGCCCTGACGGATGACCTTTCCAGGGATACGATGCCTCTCGGCCCCCCTCGCCCACGGCTGGAACCACATGGAAAAACGGCCCCTGTGAATCCCTGCACACCACGCCTGAGGGCCCCTCTCTGGTCTGTGTGCTCATTTTGTCCTCAGTGTCATGAAGGGGACACGGACAGAGTTGTATGGATCACGACATTCCAGGAATAGCTGAATCTAGCTTTACTGTCTTGTCCGCCATCGTCACTGTCTCTCCATCTGTCCTCGTCACTGTGATAACAGACAGAGCTCCCATTAAGGGACTGTCTGGCCGACGGAGAGACAGACAGACACGCTTGCATGCAGACAGAAGGACACACAGGGTTGTGCTGTATATCAGAACTCTTACCGCACTGTGAGTCAGCATCTCTGACCACAAACCCTGTGCCCTGGATGCAGTGCCCTGGGCCCTACAATGGCCTTCTTGTGAATGCAGCCTTACAGTACTGTCTCTACTCTACGACTTAAAGAGGAGATGTCCTCCCGTCCATACTGAAATCACCCTGACCTGTGCCAGTATGCCAAGGGGAAGGAGGCAGGTGGGGTTGCTATTTGTTTTATTACTCTTCTGGTCTATTGAGGCGGCATTTTTAAAACTCTGCATGATGTCCCAGTGCCCATGGCTGGGCAAGATCACAATGATTAAAGAGACACCACAGTCCAGAGATAGACTCAAAGAGAAACACAAACACAGTCAGAGTGTTCCAGGCTATCCTGTTTATTCCCCGGTTGTCTCTTACTCTTACAGAACAGAGCACATAACTCCCAAACAGAGCCATGCACCGGCTAACAGTCTGTATTGTAAATAGAGCAGAAATATGACTATGCTCCAGCCACGGTGTCTCCTCTGATCCTGAACAGAAGGAAATATTTTCAAGCTACCAATGCCAAAGAGCCTCTGAGAACAGTGCAACCCCCTTCAATCCCTCGCTTACTCTTTGTCACCTCGTCTCTTCCAGGATCCATGCTTCCAGAAAAGACAAAAGGCCAAACAAACAGAGTGGAGGAATGGCTGTGCAGTAGTCGATGGCACTCAGACATTCTCAGGGTAAAGGAAACTGTTTCTCACCCCCTCTCTCTCTCTCTCTCTCGCTCTCTCTCTCGCTCTCTCTCTCTCTCTCTCTCTCTCTCTCTCTCTCTCTCTCTCTGTCTGTCTTATATCTGGCAGGTGCATGACTCTCTGGTCAACCCTTCAACAGATGTCCTGGCTTAAGGTGCCAACAACCCTCCCTCCCTGTCCTCTCTCTCTCCTTCTTTTCCTCCCTCCCGCTGTCCTGGCACAGCCGCCCTGGCCGCTCGCCAAACATGGGATAGAGTGATGAGGAGAGAGGGTGGTGATCGGCTGAAATGAAAGGAGAGAGAGGGGAGGGGGCAGTGGAGGTAAGGTGGCCAGTATTTGGGTACGGGCCAAGGAGGCTCAGAGGAGAGGGGTAGATGAAATGAAGAGGAGCTGTGGAGGAAAGGAGCGTGAAAGAACCCAACTTTACCTCTCATATGATTAACTTACCTGTTGAGAGGAAAAGTGGTGGAGATTTGTGAGTGGAAGTGGGTGTGTTTGTGGAATAAATGCGGTGACTATGTTATTATTGTGTGTTTAACCCTTGTGTTGTCCTTGGGTCGAATTTGCCCCGTTTTCAAAGTTTTTTATATCAGGCATTCTTTCAACTAAATTGCCTAAAAAATAACATGGATGCATGGATGTACGTTGTATTGAAATCTAACTATTAATCAAAATAACACATCATTTCTGCTTTTTTTAAACTGAAAAATTAGGTATAATGCCATATGAATTAGGTTTATTAAACAGGAATATAAAAAGCGTTGACATAAGTGACAAAAATGTTTAAAAACAGCGCCAAAAGCATCGAAAAAAGCGACATAAACGTCGGAAAGAGCACCAAAAATTCAACTTTGATCCAGAAGGACACAGGGTTAACCTTGCAATGCAGTAATGATTTGGAGTGATTGTAAAGACTTGTAAAAACTTTTCAGCAAGTCAATCACACATGCACAATCTTACCTGTAGGTGTTTGTGTGTGTGTGTGTGTGTGTGTGTGTGTGTGTGTGTGTGTGTGTGTGTGTGTGTGTGTGTGTGTGTGTGTGTGTGTGTGTGTGTGTGTGTGTGTGTGTCTTACCTTAACGGTGCGGTGGTGCTTGCGGGAAGGATGACAGCGCATGTTGCTCGTGTTGCAGCAGCCCGTGCAGCGCATCACCTCCACACATGGCGGCCATATCAAGAAGTTGGCAGACGTGGGATCCACCTGGCTCCTGGGAATCTCGTAGATCACCGTCCGTGTCTTACACACCGCCGGGACCGCCTCCTCTACTGGAAGATAGAGGAGAAGAAGGAGGAGTCCGGTTAATATGTTTGGTCTGCACAAGTATTTGGTGTCACATGTTCTAAATGCAAGCGCATGCTGATGTATTGTTGTAATCTGTCCTTTTCACTCCCAGCTGCATTCATGCATTCCTTCACTGCTCAATATTTGATGACTCACTTGATGTGGGAGCTGTTCGTCTGACCTCAGATCACATCCAACCTCCTTTAAGGCTGTTAAGAAGACAAGCTATCCAAAAAGCTGATCTCATATCAGCTAAGGAGCTTTGGGATCAAGTCGGTGAGACAGAAAGAGACTGCTTCTTTGTTCAGAGGCCTGACTGCGGTTAATGCAGCGTGACTAGGCCAGACAACCTTTATGTCCGCCTGTGGGAAATCTAATAATGGCCTTTGACCCTGTTGGTCATAGTGCAAAGAGGAAGGCAGTAAGCATTCATTTCAGATTTAATGCTCTGACAAGCACTCAAACCTAAAGACGTGACAGAGAGTGTACAGTAAGATACCATTATGTCGTAAAGACGAGCATGTACATAATGGGAATTACTGGAATTGTTGGGTCTTTGTAAATTATGGAGTGTGGTCTAGACCTACTCTATCTGTAAAGTGTCTTGAGATAACCCTTGTTATGATTTGATACTATAAATAAAATTGAATTGAATGTTAGGGCTTTTGTGGACAGCTGCCAAAATGGTATACTGTATCATACACTTATGATATGGTGCACATACATGAAATACAACCAGTCACTTAATCCTGCGTTGCTTTAGATGCCGCACTGCTGGGAGGGATGTGGGACATGCAGCCAGTCTTAACACATACATCGCACACTACATGATATTCTCCACACTTCGATCAGATATCGTACCGCATGGCGTTTTATGAAGAAATCTGACTGAGAGCCCAGGCGAGCTGCAACTTGAGCCCTGAATGCCTGGAATTTCCACGCTCAAGGATATATTTCTCTCCTGACTCATGTGTCTTAGATCTGCAAGCCTCTGTTCAATTAAAAGGCTTCATGTCCGATGTGCTCGTCAACCTCACATACCAGTCTCGTTTTTCATGATTCCTTGATTGCCATAAATACTGGGTAGACATCTTCATTAGGGTTCCTTTTATCCACAAAAAGGCTGTATAAAAGCCACTAACTATTAGCTTTGTTTGAAATTAGTGTAAAGTGATCGGTTTCATCTCCTGGGAACTCATGTGTCAGGGGGGGTATTTAAGATAGAGGTTATTTTTAGGGCATTATGACACTGTAATAAGTTGTGCCAAGTTGTGATCTATATAGTGCCAAATGTCATCATGATGCAACCTCTGAGCAGCACAGTAAAGCATATAATATTCATTCAGTCTTACCGATGCTCCTCTTGCGTCGGCTGTGGAGCTGAGAGCTCTTCAGGTCATTGTAGTAACCATGCTGGCGGGAGTAGTTCTTATGGTGGTTGTGGTGCTTGTGGTGCTTGGGCTCCTCAATAACATTGTTTCCCGTACCTCGTCAAAACAGAAGGCAGCCACATTAATGATGTCACACAGAGAGGAAGCAAACACAAAAAACGTATTCAACCAATAAACGAAAGATGGGTCGGTTGATCACGGCTGCAGCTTTAACAGTGTTGACTGTGGTGGGTGGCTTGCTAGACCTAACCAGAAAGGCTGGATATGATCCGCTATTGATGTTTTATATACCCCTTCCACAACTAACAATGTGTTGGTTAGTCACACAACCATAATGAGATGGTACTTTCCTGCTAGCTTCTTGTGCTGTGTGTAACACATGCTTTGATTCCCTGAAGGGCTCAGGGTTCCCTTCAATGTGCTGGCTGGCTGGCAGGGCGACTGCTGATGATGTCACAAATTGAGGTAAATAGTGCCAAGTACACACGGTACAGGCATGAGGCACGTATTACACAGAACTCTGTGTAATTGCAAGCTTTGTGTGTCAGCCTTACTTACTCATTTGGCTGAACTTTCCCAGCAGGAAAAAGTATCTAGACGTAGGTGAGTCAGCATGCTCCTTCAAAAACAACCCGCATTCACAGATGCAGAGCAGACTAAAGTGGTCATTTGACAGGTGGTACTCAGCCACCATTATCCCTGCACCTAATTAGTGGTTTTGTGTCTCTCATTTACCTGAAAATGTTTGCTTTTTTAATCATTCAGCGGCTTGGAAAAGTACATGTTTTGTTATGCTGCAGTGGTAACTCCTTAAGGCTCCCTTACTCCAGTCTAATATAGCCAGCTCAGCTTATTCACAGTCATGGTCATCTGATAAAGCTTGCTTGTTTTTGTCCCCACCCAGAATATGAGGTGGATTACAGAAGAGTGCCAGAGCAGCTATAAAGCGATAAAGCTTGTTCGCAGGATACTGCCCTTTCCCAAAGAGCAGAGTCTGAGAGTGTTTGCTAAGTGGGTGGGTCTACCTGTCTGTAGGTACAGCACACCCACCCACCTGGCTGACACAATCCTACATCTGTACACTTAACATAAAGACACACTTACAACTACACAAACTCCTCTCATTATCCTCCATAACATGTTAAAATCCAATGTACACCAGCACAACAAAGCTTAGCCACAGGCAAACACATTCCACTCATCCAGTTCCTTTGTGCTCTGACCAGAGTCATCTGAAGGGATTCCATTTGCCTATACATGATCCACTTCTGGGATTAGTTGTTTATTTGCTTTTGGATGCTTTCTTTTTTCAGGTCTGCCCCTTGATGAGAGCAGAGGGAATTTGCTTCTAGCCTTTCATGCCGTCAGTCATACAGTGACCCAGAACCAAAGGTCCACAGAAAGGAAGTGTTGCCTGCAGCTGAGGCCTGGAGTTAAGTAAAGGGCTGAGCTATGTTTTATGTATTTCTTCACAGCTATCAATCTGACAGGCCTGTTTACAGACATGCGTGAACATACCATATACTGTATATGTCGCACACACTCTCCATATATACGTGCAAATACACACCTACGCTATCTGCACTGTCATTGTGACAGCTGATTTTCCTACCTGACAACCTTTTAACACTGCGGGTCACTGACACAACTCCCACTGTGCCTGCTCTCTCCCTACCAATCCCTCTCTTCATCTCCTCCTGTCAGAGGAAGATGGGAGTGAGGGAGGGTGTCACACCAGTGACCACCCGGAGACAGTTTGTGTCAGAGCTGACAGGAGAAAGGGAGGAAGGGCATAAAGAAGTCCTTTATGACTACAGAGTCCTTTTCTCAGCACAATAAAAGGACCTTTCTGTGGATGTTTTCTTGACGCAAAAATAATGAACATAGGGAAAGAAGGCAATTAGGCAGCAAGATGCAGAAGAAAAATAGGTAAGAAGAGAAATAAAGAGAGGCAGAAATGGAAAGAGTGAGGAGCTGGCTCATCTGTTGGTTCCAAGTGACTAAGAAGTAATAACACGCCAGGATCGTCGTCAAACTGGGACAAGAGAAAAGAGGACAGAGGACAGGGCACAGGCTATTGCCATGAATTAGGCATTCATGACTCGCAAATTACTCCCTCCATTAGCTGAGGGCCTCAGCTCCCTCCCTTTACTCCTCCTCCACGCTTTCTTTCTTTCTTCCTCTACTTGTACAATAAGCCAACATGTTGTTAACTTCTTGAAATAAGTGCCTCCATAATTCTCTCTCTGTTTCTTCATTGTCAACATTTACATGGCTGATATAACAAAGTATTACTTTAAGGGCAAATGGTCCTCCCCCTGGTTGTAAAAGAAGGTAGGAAGCACAATAACTTTGTTTTTGAGGCGCTGTAGGTTCATAGGAACTTCTGCCAACTGTACCAAAGGTAAACACACTGTCAGCTTGTCAGAAACAAAGCAGATTGCACAAATACTTGTGGCATTTCTGAGTGAAGTCTAGCAGGAATACAGCCTCCAGAATCCTCCTGCTCCCTCCTCCACCTCTGCCCCATGCCAAGAGTCAGGTTCCCTTTTCTGTCAAAGTCCTTCACTGAGAGAGATAAGAGCCGGCAGGCCGAGGGGGGCGCCTAAAGAGGGAGATGAGGATAAAGCAAGGAGAGGAGCACCTCAGGGGCCAGACAGCCATCTGCAGACTTCAGCAGGGTCATCTCATCTGTCAGTCAAAGCTGAAGACACCATCCTCGCTGGACGTGTGCACATACTGTAGACACGCACTGAGCGTAAAATAATGAAGGATTTCCTGGGTGTGACCTCCAAAACACAACATTAGCCCATGTTCGATCTTCCAGGTGCCAATGTTCAAAGGTTTGAACCAACACCTCATATAAGCTTTTCCTTTCTACTTCAATGGTTGACATGCTATGCCGTGTAGAGTCCAGTCTATACTGGTAGCTTTACTGTCCTGGCTATCTGCAACAAAAGCTCTGAAAATACCCCTCTGGCTGGCGTCAAAGGTCTTTTAATGGGCTGTCCTGGGCCGCCAAGCTGGCTGTCAGACAGATTTATGTCCTCGTAATAATAATCAGCCTACTACTGTTACCCTGCAAAACATTCCTCTGTTTGAAGAAAGACATGTTAATTCAATTATAAACACCTCTTCTCATGCTAGAGGCACTCCGGGGATCTATTCTGGGCTCAGCATAAAGTGTGGTGATCACTGTTGTGGAGTACAGGTTGGTCTGATTGTGAATTAATAAATTAAACACACTAATGATGGGCTATTACCAGTCCTAATTGATTCATCGATCAGAAAAGCAATCAGGTGGTTACACAGAAGAATATTTGAGCGAAAGACCGGTCCTAATGTTTCTTTGCTGAATATATATTTTAAGGCTACTAATGAGCTATGACCAGTGAGGTAGCTGACATCATTTGGGACTGTTAAAGCAAATTTAGTAATTACCTATTTCCATCAACAAATCCTTAGGGGAGAGCCTTAAATTTGATATATGGTCAGAGCCTGTGTAAATAGAGGCTCATGTGAAGGCAAACAGCTTCTTGCAGCGCACCCGTGTAACCTAATCTAAGACAGCCTGAGACAGACCGGTCCCCCACTACAGAAGAAGCAGCACCTCCAAAAACCTGAAGCTGAAGAAATCCGCCAGACTTGAGAGCCACTGTCTCTGTTTACAGGGCAACATTTGTGGTTGCTATGAAGCCAGTTTATTGCAGCAGCTGAAAGAATATGCACACAAAAAAATGCCTGCCAGTGAAAGTCCATCTTTGTCACATGTACAGCAGACGCGCCTATCACGGTTACTGCTTTATCACGCACGCCAGGGCTGCACTTGGCAGCTCCCCTGGTGCACAGAGCCCTCCTGTACAGTGGTCTAGTCATGGGCATGTCTTTGGAGCTTGATTTCAGGAGTCATAACTTCACTGATTCCCCACTGAATGTAATTTGCAGAATGTGCCAAAACAACAGGTATTCTTGTTTTTTCACTAAATCCACTAAACCTGCAGGATTGGCAAAGTCTGCCATCTTATCTAATCAAGTGTCACTCAAAATCAGCTTCCTGAATACTGACTTTAACATATTATCAGTGTTTTTTTTTGTGATCCACCTATCCATCCAGCAAAGGTACTGAACTTGCCTAAGGACCACAAGGGCTCAAGGCTTCCCAGTTATGATCATTTTAGATATCACTTTTGTATACATTTATGTTATAGTTAGTTTTATGGAAAGTCCCTATAGGCTACCAGGTAATATTGAGGTGTCCTACCAAAAAGGCTAGTTTTAAAAGTGGTTTCACAATAGAGCATAAGTATACAAGTATACAGCTAATAAAGGCATACTGCTTATGTAATCTTGCAGCAACACCACCCTTTACTACGTGCTGTCCCATAAACAATATCAGTGTCACATGTGAACAACATATCTGGCATCAGGATTAAAAATGTAACTGGGGTCTGTTGATGAAAGTATCAAGAGGCAGAATTTACCTACGGAGTCAATGTCCAGTAGCCGCTGGAGGTCGCTGATGCTGTGGATTTCACTGTGGGACAGTCTGTCTATCAGCTCCTGGGGAAACTCCACTTCCTAGGGGGCGGGGGGCAAACAAAATAAACAAGAGATGAAGGTTAGAGATGTGTCGAGTCAGTGGCGAAACGTGTGTGTAATTGTTTGTCTGTATAAGTAAACGTGCTGGGTTTAAACAGCAACCAGTAAAAACACTGCTAGAACAATTTTGCAACTATGTGCCAACGACAGCTAGCAGATCTGCCCCACTCATACATTGAGAGAAGCTGGCGCCGAACCCTCTTAAAACATTATTCAATTTAAGTAAGCGATGCTCTGCAAGCGAGCAAAGCTGCATGACTGGAGGATAATAAATCAGATATTTTTATTAGGGTCTTCTGGTTAGTTCGGCACTCAGATAATTCTAAAATGTGCACTATTTCCTTTAAATATACCCAACCAGGCATGCAGGACTGATTGTGGGAAGCCGATCATACAAAAATGAAAATGTGTTATTAAAACTACTGCTTTCAGTATTAATTGGAGGCTGAATTAATAATTAGATGCCAATGAGTCCCACAACGTCTTCAGTAGTTTCACTAATCCTGTTCTTCTGCGGATAAGTTTAACAACATTAAACCGTCTGTTTTCTAAAGGAATTTGGAACCGTACCACAGATCGGAGCGACGTCTGCCCGTGTGAACGGCAGCTCACCAAACTTTGCACTTGTTGCGGTCTTGCAAGCACCTCAAGTTGAGCAAACCGCTTACAGGAACAGTGGCTATTTATATCGCCCGGAGCGGTTCCCATGAAAGCGCTTAGCCCAACCAAAACGTTTGCCCAGTTGGCTCGGGCTACAAACAGATTTGGCACAAAAGCCAAAAATAACTGTGATATGCGTCTAAGTGCAGACGCGATGTTGGTTCTCAAAAGCGCATAGTCACTGACCCTCATGGTAACTGGAGCTGATATGCTGTTTGCTCATTTTCGAAACATAAATTCATATATTCACTCTGTTCTTATAATAGCCTCTTAATCTAAACTACCCTTTTTATTATCTTAAAAAACAGTTTTGATCTGTAATTCAAATGAATAATTGATTTAAATGATGTGGGCTCATAGCCTACTCTTATCTTCAAGCCTAATTACAGGCTTTAATTAAAAACTTAGAGTTATTGCTCTGTAGTTCTCCTTTTCACTGGCCATCAAGTTGCGGTGTGGTGTGTAGCTGTTGCAGAAATGCGCGCTTTGTGGGAACTTTGCACCCTCACTGGAATAAAACCCCGCACCACTGTGTGTGACATGGGACCAAAGGGACACAGTCTGTCCGGCCCCGCACTTCTCTGGCTGTGCGGAGTCCTGGTAACTTTACCTCAGAGGTGGCCAGCAGCAGGTACGTCGTCCACAGCAGGAAGTAACAAAGTGCGGCTCTCATCTCCCTTTAATTTCGATTTAACCCCGAACAAGAAAAAGGTGCTATTCTGTAGGAGCCGCAGAATCGCTCCTGGCCCCACAGGATCCACAACCATCCCCTCGGGGAGAGAAACCGGGGTGTCTGAGCTGCTCAGCGGACTCAGTCAGACTCCGTGCTGCACTTGCTTGTAACTATGAAAAGCTGAAGAGGCTGGAAGTTGATTCTTGTTATTCACACTGGACTGCGTCCTCTTGAACAAAATCTGTGCGGCAGCTCGACATACTGTAGCTCCTCAGGCGCAAGTGGGACAATCCCAAGAGACAAGTCTGAAGCGCATTGCACTTGTTCTTCACCCTCTAAAAAACAGGCTTCAAACTTCAGCCCAGCTTACTAATATATCAAACAAGAAGCGTAGCTGTTACAATTAAACAGAATTAAGACGCACGACTTTTTCTATAATAGTATTTAATAGTCCTAGAAGAATATAATCCCAACGAACAGATCCTCTTAGAATATCACAAGTGAGAAAGTTGTCCGTGTTGTGCTATTCAGAGCCTGTCTTGCAGCCGTCTGCACAGGTCCTTGACTGTGTAGGACTCTGGAGTGAATGAAAGTCAGAGCGCCTCTGAGCCGCTGGATATAGAGAGCCAGCAGCTCCGTGCTCGTTGCGCCTCCCCTCGCGTTTCGGTGATCGTGCATCTATTCAGCGAGGGGAGCTGGTTGGCTGGTTGGATGACTTAAGACTCAAGAGCATGTCCCCATCCCCCTTTAGCCCGTGTGTGTGTGTGTGTGTGTGTGTGTGTGTGTGTGTGTGTGTGTGTGTGTGTGTGTGTGCGTGTGCGTGTGCGTGTGCGTGTGCGTGTGTGTGTGTGTGTGTGTGTGTGTGTGCGTGTGCGTGCGTGCGTGCGTGTGTGCCCTTCAGCACAGAGCCCATTCAGAGATTCAATCTGTAATTGATATTGATTATCACTGATTGAAAAGTATGTAAAACCAATAATTATGGAAAAAAATGGAAAAAAATTGAGACAAAAAGGATGAGGATGCTGATGAGAATGAGACACTGTCACATTCCACATGGTTAACAATTAGCTTTGATTGAATAGCAAATTAGGGGCAGAGGAAGTCAGTAATTACATTTATATTAAATCACTCAGGATGTTTTTCAGGATGTAATCGAATTTGGACCAAGTAAACAAAAATGTGAAACGATGATGATCATTATCATGGAAGTGATGATGGTGGTGACTCATGATGTCTAGTGATAATGAGATACTACAAGCTCTCTTTGTGTATGTGTATGTATGTATCAGGTCTGGACATTTAGTATATATTAGTACAAATAAATGTGTGTCATGTCTGTTAATGTATGTTAAGATGACATAGATGATGACCATTACACACCTGTGTGTGTGTGTGTGTGTGTGTGTGTGTGTGTGTGTGTGTGCGTGTGTGTGTGTGTGTGTGTGTGTGTGTGTGTGTGTGTGTGTGTGTGTGTGTGTGTGTGTGGGAATGATTTTGGGACACAGGAAGCAACTAGTTAACAGCAGGTTAAAACAGTCTGGTCTTAAATTGTTGTGAGGAAGCTGTAGGCTGTGCTGTGCTGGGAGGTCTGGGAGGAGAGCCTGAGGGCCTGATAAACGAGGCATACCAACAGGAGCAGAGACTCAGACAGAGACAGCGTGCACGCACATTATCAGCCAGAGGTGACAATCAGCAGGGAGCCATAGGTCATGCAACCAGGTGGTCTGCCCTCCACCTTGTCCATTCAAATGGATCGCAAAGCACGAGGCCAGCCTGGGGGCGTTGAAACACTGCATGGAGAACGCACTCCAGCAGCTGGTGGAGTAATTAATGTAACTATTTTAATAGGTCTGTAAAGTTCATTTTAGGATGGTACCAGTGCTGTAAAATGAATGTAATATTTTATAACAAATGTCCCTCTGCTAAAGCCATTTATGTGACACGTTGTTCCTATTGAAACCTGTCTTTTTTTTTACTGCATTGCACTAATCGTTTATTAATCAATTGCACTGTGTGCAATAAAGTATATGATGATATGGCAAAAATGACTAACACTGGCCGGTGACAGGCAGGTTCATCATGACCTGCAGTGCCGTCATGGTTACATCACAGGTCAGCCTCCCTGCCTGGATGTGCACCCTCACTGAAATGCATGAATCATGTGTCTTGTAGGTGTACACATTGCATCATGGTGGGGAGTCAGAGGAAGAGGTGAGAGAGCAGGCCTCACAGTAGGAGAGAGTGATGTTTTTCTTTCATTTCAATGTGTCTTTTGTATTTTGATGATTGTACTTATAAACCATGCTTTAAGACAGATTAATTGGAGGAAAACTTAAAACTTGAGCTTGAGACAGAAGAGTGATGCACATGTACTGTAAGATGGAGAGGTAGAGGTGGATAAAAGAAAACATTCGCACAAAGGGCGGAAACAAACTGAACTGAGCAAAAGAGAGGAAAGAATCATTGGACTATTTTAAGGGGAGAAGAAGAATAAAACAACGCCAGGCAACCATTCTCTCTCCCCCCTTCTTTTTTTTGCATAAACTATTAGGCAACATGTTTACTGGCAACTGAGCTCTGTGTACCTAACAACATTAACCCCATTAACTGGTTTTATAGATGCTGGTGCACAGTAAATCTAGCCATAAAGACTCTGTGGAGAGGACGTTCTCCGAGTGAGGTGATGACTCCCGTTCCCCCCTTGAGGCCACACATATTTCCCAGTGAGAGAAGCTTAGGAAAAAGGGGGGAATTTTTTTTTAAGAATGTGGTGGATATGAGTTGCATTGCCTTTGGGGTATTGGAGTGGGCCGCCTAGTCTGTCTGTTCTTATCATCTATTTCCAAGAAGGTAGTGATCATTTCACGAGTCTTGACCTTGTGAGTCCAAATATCTTTAAGATGGAGCAGTTTTATTTTGGGGTAAATTGTAGTTGAGTGAAGTTTCAGAACAGTTTTACAGTCATAATAAGCTAATGAAGATGGGTTTTAGAGATGACTTTAAAAAAAGATGGTTTTATGTCGGTTAGCCTAATAGCTGGTTTGATTTGCATTGAGAGATGATCTTATGGAAAGTTACATCATGCCAATCTCTAGGTATGGTGAAGGGTATGTGATGATGTGGGGCTATTTTAATTCCAAAGGCCAAGGGAACCTTATCAGGATGCATAGTATCCTGGATCCATGAAATAACTGGCCTTTAAAAATAAAACTCTGCCTGCCTCTATGGGAATTTAACATAGGGGTGTACTCACTTTTGTTGCCAGCAGTTTAGACATTAATGGCTGTGTGTTGAGTTATTTTGAGGGGACAGCACATTTACACTGTTAAACAAGCTGTACACTTAATACTTTATAATTTCTTCAGTGTTGTCCCATTAAAAGATATCATGAAATATTTACTAAAATGTGAGGGGTGTAATCACTTTTGTGAGATACTGTACTATACATACCAAACCTAGGGATAAATAATAAATAAAATAAATATAATATATTAATAATAGAAAACAATAAAGGCTCAGACCTATTTCCATCATTGTCCCTAGCCTGGTTCAACCTTTAACAAGATAGATAAGGGCATTTAATCATGATCCCTGACCAAATGAAAAACCTGTGAGGTCAGATCCAGTGAAATTAAGTCCTTAAATATACCCTTTGTCTTGCTCTGCCTAAATGTGCTTGAAAATTGTCTCTTTTCTGTGATATTCTTTTATTATCCATAATATGAATCACACCTATTGGATCAAAGCAAAATACCTGGTATAGCACCTTCCAGGCACGTCCAGCTGGGAGGAGGCCTCTGGGAAGACCCAGGACTAGGTGGAGGGATTATATCTCCAACCTGGCCTGGTAACGCCTCGGGATTCCCCAGTCGGAGCTGGTTAATCGGGCTTGGGAAAGGGAAGTTTGGGGTCCCCTGCTGGAGCTGCTGCCCCCGCGACCCGACCTCGGATAAGCGGACAAAGATGGATGGATGGATGGAAGTGTTATAACACACACATTATCATCCATAACCTAATCTAAACTTGATCCCATTGCAGCTGAACTCTGACCCTGAAACGAAAGCAAAGAATCTCACACTTCAGTGTGCTTGGGAACCATAAAAAGATAGCAGGGCTGACAATAGAAACTCAATATAATGATTGCAGCATATTCACAGTTATGATACCTGCAACTGTTATATTTCCTTTCCAATGAAAGCTATTACATATTTTCCACTGGGCATCTCTGTTCTATGACACCTCATAATATCAAATACCAAGTGGATTACAGAGTGGATTGCCTTGCAACAGAGAAACAAACATAGATCTTAACCTGGTGTCTCCCCCAGCGCCGCCCAGCCATATCATGAGCATGCATGAGTCACGGACACAAGGAGCAGGTCCTTTGCAGACTACCGAGTGATCTCCTCCCTCCTCCTCAGGGTAGTATTTAGGCTTTGCTAACTAAAGCCCTAACTAGCTCATCAGTTTCTATGATGACAAAGTTGATTCCATTAGTGGGTTGTGGGTTGATGTTTTTAGTATGGAGCTGTGTGTCATTTGACACAAGCTTGTGTCTTTAATAGGCCCATTAGAAACAGTGGTAACATTTATGGTTGGGTTGCTCATGTACACACATACACACGGCTAAGTTATTCTGGTGAAATTTCCCAGGAGCAAAGGTACATTCCAGAGGCTGGTAGCGATATAGATTGGACTTGGAAATTATCCAGAGCAGAGTGCATATCCAGGGCAACCTCTACACGCATAAACAAACAGCTGCAAATAGACAAATTCACTCTGAGATAGACTCAAACACACTCTTACTGCTTGTTCACCTGAATATTAAGCAGTGAAGGGTGGCCAAATACAGCGCCATACTTACAACTAGACGCAGCTGCTCTTTTATAGGGACGATTACTGGCAGCCATTTACAGGCCTTCATCTCTTTAACATGCACAGCAATCTGAATGAAGTGGTCTGTGGGGCCTCCCAGCACCCCTCTGGACCCCTTTTCATTTCAGGCACTATAGGTGTGCAGGCATTCAGGGGGCACAATGCCCAAACTGCTCTTTCATGAGTCACAACTGTGTAGTCAAGTCCACCTCCGGGATCAAAAATTACGCCACATGCACACATAAATGCACAAAGCTGGTGGTACAAGGTATGCAAGGCAAACTTCCAGCTGCAACACATTATACATTACAGCAGCACACTTCAGTTGTTAAGGGATCGCGGCATCCTTTCTGTGTGATCTCCAGATCTGTCAAACTGCGGTCTGCTCTTGTCATAACTCTGCCTTGACTTTTTCACTCTGTACTCATCCATGAAAGCCATCCTTAGAGAGCTAGAAATAGGTGTTCGGTGTGAAGAAGAAATGACACCAAAGAGAGAAAATACTTTGAACACTGGAAGAAATTTGAGTGTTTGTTTGTATGTGTGTGTTTTTGCACATTCCTTGCAACCTCAGCATCCAGTTCCTGCAGGCTCCAAGGTCTGACCCCGTCATTTAGGTCAGAGATGGACTCCTGACCGCAGCCTCCGAACACAACAGTACGGGAGGATGAAGCAAACAGCAAGCCTCAGCTCTAGATGTTGAATGGAAATTTCATTTTGAAACACAAAATTAGACTTGCAGCTCAGGTATGAACAGACCCACATATGTATTCTCTCAAACACTCACACATACACTGTATATGTGGGAATATACACTGAACAGACACATTTATGCACTAACACTTACACACCTGCACTCTCTCATGTCCATTCTCCAATTTCCACAGATGGAAAGACATACATGAAGCAATTCAGGCACAAGTCCTTACATGCAGTTCCCCCCTGTCCCAGCTCCTTTTCCCCTTAAAACACTGCCTCTTTATTCTCTATGAACAAAAAAAAACACTCTCTCTTTCTGCACATACACACACACAGAAAACGGGGGACTTCCAGCCACTGAGAAACAGCAGCGTAATTGCCGGTGCACTGTTGTCTATCAAGACCTGACCTTTTCAACATGTGTGCGCCGTGTTGGGAGCGGTGGGAACCAACGAGGAGGAAGACAGGGGTCTCCCCTGCTCTGTGGTGGTCTGACCCAACCTCCCCCCTGCCTTACTCCACTTCAACTCCCCGAAAACACTGGGAACTCCCACTGCGTCCCCATGTTCTGTGGGTTTGGAGGCTAGGAGGGGAGGACACAGCTAACGCACAAATCAGACTCTTGGCAGGGGGACATCAAAGGCGGAACAGGACGATGTGGAAAGGACAGGGGGAGACAGAGCTGCCCTGTCTCACTGCGGTCCCAAGGGGATGAAGGAAAATCCGAGGTCTATGTGTAGAGCCTAGACATTATAGTGGCACAAATGTACGCTTTCTGTTGGTGCCAATGGGAAAATAGCTGACTGGTATTGCCTTACATGAATCTGGCCTTGAAAAAAGGTCATTAAAGAATGAAACATATACAGGGACATACTCATAATAAACATATGAGAGTTTATAGGATTATGCATCAATGGTAAGCGGAAAGAAATGGCTTTGACTAGGAGAGAAAAGTTATCCAAACAAATAGCAAGAAACTAATATTAAGAATCAAGAAGTAAACGTGCGGTCCATGAGAGAGCCTTATATGAAAACTAATTATAAAACATATCATAAATATAGGAAAATGGATCACTCACAGGTCCAATGACAAGTTGCCTTTATGGCGTGACAGACAAGTTCAGCTCTCAGAGGGGGCTCACAAAGCTGTCCTCAGAAATGTATTAGGAGCCTATAAGCCCATAATTACACCAATTGGCATGTCAGATGGGGCTTTCACTTCGTTATTTACCCTTCCTTCTCCCCTTGTCTTTCACTAGCCATAGGCCGCCCTGCTCATGGTGTAGCGACCATGAGATGAGGGAACTAATGGCGGCTGTGATGATGGTGGTGGTGGTGGTGGTGGTGATGTGTACGTGGGAGGGGGCAGGGGTCTGTACCATGGGGATTAAGGGGAGATTGCTCTGCTTGACTTGAGCGACGTTATCTGTGACAGAGATGAAGAGGAAAGACTTGGATGGAAAGAGGAGATGAGAGGGAGTGAGAAGATGAGGAAGGGTTGCAAAGGTTTGATGGAAAAGATACCATGAAAAGAAAACCCCTGGATTAAATGGTGATTACGACCAGTTAGAAAATCCACCTTGGTGCACCTGGTTACTCATCGTTTTACCATCAGCCTGCAGGGCCCAATACAGCTTTAGGTGTACTATGACAGAGCAGGGCCCTGAATTGTGTTTGAGATTTTCCTCAACACAGTGCCATTCCTATAGCAACCACCCCTAACTGAGCAAAGCACCTAACCTCCAGGAGAGAAGCCCTACCTAGGTTTATGGGCCGAACCATGATGCTATTTCGCACGCATCGTGGTAACGATTAACAGTTGTTAATGTGAGCCCCCTAACCAAACAAGCTCCCAGCTAGCTCCTGAAACACTGTAGCTGCTTTAAAAAAATAATTACAATAGGTTTTTAGCTCTTTTATTGTTGTTGTTATTATTGGAGGCCATAAAAGAGATGGGGGGGATGGAGTTAGGAAGACCAGCATTCTTTTATTACTGGTATTCTTGCCTTTATTTGACAGTCAAGAGTAGAAAGTAACAAGAAAAAAGGAGAAAATGCCCTTTCCAGAACTGAACCAGAGACATCCCAGTCTACTAGTCCTCAAGGAAGCCCGAGAGCCCCATACTTGTTTGATGTCAGGCAATCTATGCCCTCTATCAACGAATGACACATTGGGCAACATTTGCATGCATGCACCTGTGTGTGCGTATGTGCATACACAGAGGTTTGTTGTAGGATCTAGGACTCACATTGGAAAAATAACTTTTTTTGGTCCCAAAGCCTTTGATGCCAGCCCATACTGTCATTATGGTACACAGACCAGAACCATAATAACACCTCTCCTCCTCCTCTCCATGTACTCAAGATGAAGTGTCAAAATCCCAAGGCAGAGGGAGATCACAACAAACTGATTATCAACAGGAAGTGGCTCCATTATGGGCTTAAGGATAGGAGAGTCCTCTCTGGTTACAGCACTCACTCAAATCCACACATTCCTGCAGGGTTTAGGGAGAGCCGGGTCACCCCTGTGGACTCTGCTCCCCAGCCACTGCCTCAGCCCACGGGCATTGCTCAGGGTACAGCTGGGACATTGAAAGGATTTGGGGGTCCTTCAGGAGGGGCTGGAGGGTTGGGGATGTCTAGGGTGGCCTGGAAATCAGGAGACACTTGACAGCCTTTGCCTTGTGACTTTGCACATCTGCAGTGAGTGGCTATGTTTTGGGGGATGAGGTGAATCCTCTGGGATGTGAGGGATGTAGACTTAGTGAAGCACTCACGTCTAATAGATCCCGACAAATTGGTAATACCTGGGGAAGATGCCAAATCTTATCCAGATATTGAAGAATGTCAATACACCCTCTCCAAATTGAAGCATCACATCTCAAAATCTGCCAATTGATTTTGAAACATGAGATGCTTTAGGAGTCTGGAACAAATCATCCATCTAAAATGTCTCAAAGCCAAAGATGTATTAACATTATCTAAGACCATTTCCTGAACAGTCCAACTGGGACTTTTCGCTCATTGCATTCCTTCATCTTCCTAATGTTATTAGAACAGAGTTCGACTACTTTTATGATCTGCACTCAAAACCCTAACGATTCCTCAGAGAGTAGGAGGCACTGGAAAAAAAGGAACAATTGAGACAATTGCTGAGCTGCCTCCCCAGGGAGTGAAGTCAGAGTCAAAGTGAAGAGATGGATTGTGCTGGGTCGGGATCAATGTGGGCAGGGGATTGCAGAGTCATGTGCATGATAGAATATCTCACTCAGAAAAATGCTACTGACCCATTCTTTTCCCCTTGAGCATGCAGAATATTAGGAGAACATTTCAGTCTTTTGTTTGTTTTTTCTACACGTTGTTTGAAGGCTAGTCACCAAGGCTCCATTTGCTGGGAATAGCTTTGAAACTGAGGCCAAAATTGAGGCGAGTCAGGGAGGCCTGGGCTCAGTGTTGGTACATGTATACATATGAATTATTTACTTGTCGTCCAGCAGGAAATGAGGAACGATAACAAGCTTGGGAAAGAAAAGCAGAAAAACAAACAGATGGTATCTCATCCCCTCGTCCACTTCAAGCTTTTTCTCTTTCTCCTTTCTTTTCTTGGAGGCAGTCAGCTGTGTCATGCAGTGGACAAATACCAAAGGACGTGTCCCTTTAAAGACAGCGGCAGGGAGTGGAACCATCATTTCAATTGGCTCATGTCTGTTACTTTTACTATAAAGATGGTTGCCTTGTTAATAGGAGAACTATGTTGATTTGACACATCAAAGTCTGTTTACATGTGTTGGGGAGTACTACTGCATTTGTGATGAAAGTTGTATAAAGCCTTTTGTGGCTCCAAAGGGAGCTGCACAAAATCTGATAAATTTCCTCAAGGGAGTCACTTGAGTCAGCATCAGTTGTTTAAAAAAGAAAAAAATCTCGGGCATGTGGGGTTAGAAAGAAGTGAGCTTACCAGACCTCTGTAGCTCCTCATCTGTGCTTAAGGTTAGCGGTTGGAGGCTACATTAGCCGCTACTAGCACAACACACCTGAATCTCTGACCAAACTGTTGGCGGTCGAGTTGCTTTGTGGGCAATGTAGGCGGCCAGGTTTTGACAAGGAAGAAAAATGTGGCATAAACAACACTGTATCTCTGGTTCCGCTTCACTGATTTTGAGTCCAAGTATGTTATAGTGCAATGCTAAGTTGGTACTCTGCTTTTTGTTTTGCTCCAGTGAAACATTACTGGCCACCAAGTTATTTTGTCGTCACTACATAGAGGGCTGCTGTTTAACTGAGCCGGACCTTGTGATGATCTCCTGACCCAATTTTTGACTCTCCTTCTCCCCCTGACCTCAGCTCGACACCCCCTCTCATCCCTAACCTTTCAATCCCATCAGCCTTACTATTGCTCAATCACCTGTGACCAGGCCTGGGTGGTGACCTTTGACCCAAGAAGGTCACGATTAGAGCTGAGAATCAGAGCAGCAGAATTGGGGACCAGGCAGAGATGAGATGCCCCTGGACCGAGAGCTTCGACCTAGCCAGGCTGAACTCTGGAACAGGTCGCCACACGAAAAGAGATGTGTATCAAAGGCTCTGGTCATTAGCGCAGGTGGTTGGGGGTTGGGTTTTTTTTCAACAGGGTGTAGGGATCATGGAGGAGCGAGAAGGCAGGGAGAATCAGTGGAGATTGTAGCCTAGTGTTAGCAGGCATTTTAATTAGCCTGGATCTCCCCAGACAAGGGGATATAAGGGAGCAGAGATGGCAGCTATGGGAATACAGAAAGCAGGAGAGGAGGACAGGAAACAAAAAGAAAGAAAGAGAGGGGGGGGGTGAGGGTCACACACCCAGGGGCTAGGCTCACTGTGCCAGATCTAAATATGCAGCACCAAATAAAATATCCTCTCATGAGATCATGGGTGGCTATGTCTGGTTATGGGATGCAACAAATACACATGCAAGCATGCGCACAC